>NW_014543261.1:105324-110675 GCF_000741045.1 Vigna radiata var. radiata | reverse complement strand
TTTTTTTTTTTTTAGTTTTGAGAATGAAAATTATTTAAATATCCTTGGCCTTAAAACTTAGAATCCATGATAAATGAGGGTATTTTTGTCTACTATAATCCGGTACACATTGTTAAAACGTACCAACTGAAAAACAGGCGTACGCGTGTTAACAAACCCCTATATATATATATAATCAAAAAGATACTAAGTAAAGAGATACTAGATAAAGAGATTTCTGCTTCGCGAATTATTTTAATTTGCTCTTTTTCAATTAACACTCAGAAAACCTAGTATTATTGGTAGGTAAATATTATCGATAACATTCTAAGTTTGTCGGTATTTCATGTTTTTTAATGGACTACCGATTATTAAGATTTATCGGAAATGTCTTTGTCAGAAACAATTACTAGTGGATTATGGTCGTCGATAATTATCGATGAATGAATTTATGCGTAATTATCGACAAACTATATTATCGACAATCATTATCTGCCAATGATATGTTAGTAATTATCGACAACCATTATCTGTCGATTATTCGTTGATAATATGCAAAATAAGTTGAATTTCAATAGGCAACATTTGCTTCACACCACATTGAACCTAGACATAATCAGAAACAATAAAAAACAATCGAAATCACATAATCCAGATATATCCAAACATAAATCAACCAATGTAATGGTGACAATGAAGTCCATATTATTAAAAACATAAAATAATGTCAATTATACAAAACATAATATAATGTCAATAATACAATTCTATAATATGTACATAAACTAACTATCTAATAATCGTTATAGCATGGTGACAATCAAATTCATATCATTAAAATCATGAAATAATGTCAATTATACAAAACATAATATAATGTCAATAATACAATCCTATAACATGTACATAAACTAACTATGTATCTAATAATTGTCATATTCATCATCAGAGTTATTTCCTTCTTTTTCTTCATCTTGCTATTGTTGGTGAGGTGGTTAGATCGGGATGAGTTGCAATAGGGAGCGTCATTACTGAGACACTGTTGGGAAGGAGGGTTGAATTGTGTTAAAGGGCAACCTTTTTTATATAGAACCATCGTCAAGTATAAAGGATTTTACGTAAGTTATTAAACACTCAACCTTGTGATTAGTTTTGAATGATAAATTCTTTTCGAGTGGTTATTCAGAATATTCGTTGTAGTATTTGATGAAACTTCTAAAGGGCAACCTTTTTTGATATAAAATTGTCATCAAGTATAAAGATGTTTAGGTAAGTTGTTAAACACTCCCTTTTGAGGAGGATTTGATCTCAAATCAAGAGGCTCTTAATCTCCAATATTCTCCAAATCACCTACAAAGATGGTTAGATCACAAATATTGAAAGGAGCAATCACATCATACTCATCTGGCAACTCTAACCTAGATGCATTACTATTAATCCTTTGAATCACTCTAAAAGGTCTAACACCAGGATAATTGAGTTTGAATCTTCTTTTGTTTTGGAAATCTTTCTTTGCTTAAATGGAGCCAAACCTAATCTCCTTCTTCAAACACCAACTCTTTTTTCCCTTTGTTGTTGTGTTTGGCATACCTCTCGGTATGGTGTTGAATTTGTGACTTAACCTTTTCATAATTTTTCTTCACATATTCAAACCTAGATACCCCTTCCTTATGAATGAAACCACTAGGATTTAGGATAGGTATGAGGTCTAAAGGAGTGAGTGGATTGAAGCTATACACAACCTTAAAAGGAGACATCTTGGTGGTCTTATGAACCACCCTATTATGTGGAAAATCAATGTGAGGGAGGTACTCATTCTAAGATTTATGGTTGCCCTTTAAAAAAGCCTTAAACATGGTTCCTAAAGTCCTATTGACAACCTTGGTTTGGCCATTGATTTCAAGGTGGCTAGAGGTGGAGAAGAGAAGTTTATTTCCTAGCCTACCAAAGAGTTTTCGAAAAAGGGTTAAGAAATTTGGTGTCTTTATTGAACATGATAGTCCTAGGCAAGTCATGGAGTTTCACCACATCTCTAACGAAGAGTTTGGCAATGTAACTTGTATCATCTACCTTGTGGCATGGAATGAAATGAGCCATCTATCTAAACCTATCCACAACCACAAAAATAGAGTCAAATCCCCTTTGAGTTTTTGGAACACCAAGGATAAAATTCATGCTAATGTCTTCCCAAGAGAAGGAGACAATGAGGAGGGGAGTGTACAAGCCATGAGGCATAGTTTTTCCCTTGACTTGTAAGCATGCTATGAAACTATGCTATTTTTTTTAACATCCTTTCTCATGTGGGCAATATAATTTCTCTTGAAGAATGTTTATAGTTTCATCAACTTCAAAGTGGCCCATGAGACCTCTCTCATGTGACTTCTTAATGAAGAGTTTCTTCTAGGAACCTTGAGGCATACAATTTTCCCTCTTTAAACAAATACCTCTTGGACTCATAGGACCCATCTTGTGACTTCCTTTGGCAACTTTCAAAGATGGAGGAAAAGGAACCATCTTGCACATACAACACTCCCATATGATCAAATCCAATAATTGGGGGTCCAAGTTTCGAAAAAAGGTTGTGCCTCCTAGAAAGTGTGTCGGCTACAACATTTGTTTTTCCCTTCTTGTATTTGATCACATAAGGGAAATGTTCAAGGTATTCCATCCACTTAGCATGCCTCTTATTCAACTTATGTTGTTCTCTCAAAAACTTAAGTGACTCATGGTCACTATGTATGACAAATTATTTGGAGACTAGGTAGTACTCTGAAGTTTATAGGGACCTCACAAGGGCATATAACTCTTTGTCATAGGTGCCGCAGTTTAGAGTGGCACCATGAAAAAACAATAGTGAAGATAGATGTTAGATAAAAAAGGATGGTCCCGCTTTGAAAGTAGTTTGGTACCTTTTAATCGTACTCAGACTTAAGTGTTTGTTTGCGAATCCAAAAGATGCTAAAAGCCATAGATGACATGCAAATGAGAGAAGATGTGACAGTTATTTTCAATTTAGTCATTTACAGCTACTTGTAGTTCCTTGAAGGACAACATTGTTGTGTGGTTTTGCTCCTTCGAAAAGTCTTCCCGTAACCATCTCAAACAAGTAATATATTAGTAAGAACTTCAATGTTATGAACTTTATTTGTTATATAAGTATATCTTAAAACATTCCATTTTTTATAGTCTGGGCATAGCATGTTGTTAGGGTGTCAAGGCCAAAGACAGTTTAAATACTCATTCCTCCTTCCATCCTCCGAGGAGTCTTTTAAGAACAAAATCATGACAGAACTTCAATCTCCAAAGCAAATAATACCTCAGGAATGTGGTGATTGACCCTAGTAATGTTATTTCGATAAAGTTAGGATCAAAATTATGGGACTAAGCAGTATTCTGTGAAGAAACTTAGTTCAGTGAATGAAGAAAGCACTATGGTGCCCCTAAGAAGCAAAGTGGTTGGAGAGAGAGAAACAAAACCCTTATCAACTATATAACTATTATCCTAGAAGCTTAGGCAGAGATGTAGCATGAATTTACTCAGTTTAAGAAAGGTATTGAAAAAAAGAACGACAAACACTTTGAAAATTAAAAATTAGAGATATTCATATAATTCTTTAAAGTATTTATCGAATACGTCGTTGACTTTGTAAGAGCAGGAGTATTAAAATAAAGGTAGAATGTTTTCATGTAAGAAAATTGTTGGTAAATTAAAACTGTCCAATATAATTAATATTTTCTAGCACTTGTTTTGTTCATATATGGGATAAGATACCCGACATCTCGTATAAATATACACTATTTCTGATAAAAGAAACATTATTTAAAACTTTTTGTGAAAATTCAAAGAAACATTATTATCAGCTACAAAAGAGGACCAGATTTCACTTATAATAATTGAACAATATAAGAGAATAAAGTCACTGGCAGATTTTTCCTTTTATTAATACCGAGATAACCACAACATTATTTAACCATCACAAACAAAGGAGAAACTGAAACTTAGATCATAACCTTTTAGAGACATAAAATATAAATATCATCTGCAATCTGTAATTGAAATGCTTTCTATCAAGTGCATCTCTTAGTAACCTTAACCTTCAAGCCTTGTTCAATGGAAAGCACAATAGAGAGTCTTGGTGTTATAGGATGACCATCAACCACCTTCATCTGAAACCTCCACAGTATAGCAACTGCAATCATCTTCATTTCAGTGAAAGCAATGTCTTTACCCAAACAATTTCTAGGGCCTGCATTGAAAGCTATGAACTTGTGAGGTGGAATTTGTATAATCTCTCCACTCTCTGAAATCCATCTCTCAGGCTTAAACTCCATGCAATCATGTCCCCATATTTGTTCCATTCTTCCCATTGCATACAAAGAGTATAATATCATGGTATTTGGACTAACATGGTGTCCACTAGGAAGTNTATCAGATTTGATTGCACACTTGTGATCATAGGGCACAGTAGGAAAAAGCCTCAATGCTTCACATATAGCTCCATGGAGATAAACTAAGTTACCAAACTCTTCAACACCAGAAGCAATCCAAGTTCCATCTTGGTTTATGCAATTTCCTTTGATCTCTTCAAGAATTTTAGCTTCCACATGTGGATGAGTTGAAACCAGCCAAAAGAACCAACTGAGACTTGAACTGATTGTGCCACTTCCAGCAGAGACAAAGGTAAATGCAGTGTCTCTAAGATACTTGTCATCCATTATTCTCCCCTTTTGAGCTCCTTCTTCCATTAGCACTCCCAGCAAGTCATGATCATTGTCATCGACTTCTTTAGTGCTATTGCATCTATTTTTCTCTTCACGCTTGGCTGCAACGCATTCATACAAGAATTTATCAAAAAATTCTCGGGCCTCCTTGAACTTCTTCTCTTGACCAATCTGGAGCCACTCCTGCAACTTCCACAGACATCTCGGTGTGATGTGCCTGTGAAATANTGACTCCTCGATCACAACTAAAGCTCTCTCATAAGTAGGTTGCGAAAGCTTAGTATTCTTGTTTGGAAGAGAGTGAGGATCATAACCAAGAAAATAAGAGCAGGCAATGTCAAATGTGAACCTCCGAAGGGCAAATTGTAAGTCTACCTCAGCTCCAACATCGGATGTATCATCAAGAAATGGAATTAGGTTATTCTCTAGCTTCTTCTGAATGGCTTTTCGAAGGAAGATCTTAAGGGTTTTCCTTTGAACCAGTGAATGAAGTACTGACCTTTCTTGTTTCCATGCAATGAGATTATCAGAACTAATAATCCCTCCTCCAAAAAAGTCAAAAATTTCACTGAAATTGGACCCTTTCCCATAGTTGCTAAAGTTCTTGGTGGTGATGTGGTGCACGTTCGTGGGATCTGCTGTGAGAATAA
>NW_014543261.1:101092-103604 GCF_000741045.1 Vigna radiata var. radiata | reverse complement strand
TTAGAACTTAAGCTGCATCAAGTACTTTACAAACTATTATTATTATTATTATTATTATTATTATTATTATTATTATTATTATTATTATTATTATTATTATTATTATTATTAATAATAATAAGAAGATTCTTGAAACTAAAATCAGTAAAAAATCATATACTATATTAATTACGATGAATAGTTTTTTATGTTTTTTTTATATGTTGATAGTAAAAGGTAAAAAAACATTTATTAAAAAGTTGGCTTAATATAATTGTTTGTTCATATTTTCGTCAATTTTGTTTGATGTGGGATTCATTTTTTTTCGAATGTTAGTCTTTTATATCGTAATTTATGTTTAATTTGATCATTTTAACTGACGATGTTTACCTTGTTAACGACACAATATCCAGATCAACCATCAGGAATGAGTTGTCACACAATAATGCTCAGAGTGGTGGATCCAAATCATCATTTCGCCACATCATCATATTCCCCAAATCAAAAATTCTAATTTCCGTAGGTTTTTGTGATTTAATGGAAAGTGATGTGGGAGTTTCATTCCCGACTAATGGTTTTGTGTCACCAACGGCGGTTGGAGAAGTTTAGTGGTGCGATTTGGGATTTTACAGGTTTTCATGGAAGATGTGCGATCTCGCGAATTGGGGTTCATCATGAATTAGGTTTTTGCGATTTGGGTTATGTGATTTTTGAGTTTTTTGCAAGTTCAATGATTTTGTGATTTTTTTTGTTTCACATTGCAGGTTCTCGTGATGTTGGGAAGAAGATCAAGATGGTGAGATGTTGATGGTGGTTCTCATGGTGCATAGTTATTTGGGCTCGCGATTTGGGTCTGATTCGTTGTAGTGAAAGGTTTCTTTTGCAGATTGGGTTTCTTGGTTGATTTGTGGTGGCTTGTGCAGTTGCTAACGGCGAAGCTCATAGTGGTCCGACGACGTGGAGAAGATGATGGCCTGAGTGTGGTGCACGACGGCGCGATGATGGAAAAAAATAGGATCTCTGATTTGGGGAAGATGGTAATGATGTGACGAGATGCGTAACAGGTCATTCCATATTTCTTTTACATGGAATTTATGTCGTTAACAATTTAAACAACATGCAAAAAGAACCATATTGAACATAAATTATAAAATTAAGAAATACATTGAATATTCGAAAAAAATAAATCTCACATCAAATAAAGTTGACATAAATAGGGACCAACAATGGTATTAATTCAAAAAAATTTGATCAATAATTAAATAAAAGATAAAATTTAGTAAATAGTTTTAAATTAAACTTTAAGTATATATGTGGTGGATATAAAAATGTTTAGATATATGGCTTGTCCAACGTGTTGTGCAATGGGAATAGTTAACCAACTAACAGCACGCTTCCAATGGCACGCTTCGTTGAAAATTGTACATCTATGATTTGATCAAAACGTGACATTATTTATAGACTCGAATGTAAAAGGTATGAAATTTTATTAATTTAAAAGATAAGTTTAATTAGGATTGTTGTTTAATTATAACAGTGTTTAGGTATAATAAAGANACTTTTAAAATAATAATAAATAAGAAATAAAGTTCAAAATTACTTACGTTAACTTAAACAAACATTAAAAGTCTTTTGTTTATATTTAAATCTTATANAAATATTTTATAGTGAGTAAACTTTTATTATTATTATTTAGTAGAATTATTCCTTAATCATTGACTTGTTCATTAGGTTGCTTAGTAAAGCTTGTGATTCTTTTGTGAATATTCAAATGAGGCGGTAATCCTTCGTTAAGTATTCGGAAGAGGTGTTCATTTCTTATGGTTTTTAGAGGAATTGGCTTTCATCTCTTGGAGTAATAAGAGAAGTGTTTTAAACCTTAAAGTTGTTTATTTTTTTATGATTGTAACAATTTATTGGTTTTGTGACAGTGAATCGTTAATTGTCATTTAATATTAACAACTGGATATAGAATCCTTATTCTGAACCAGTATAAAATCATTTATGTAATTTTTTCTCTTCCTTAATCTCTTATTTGTTTTTAATTTATCGTTAAGGAATCTAAATTACAAGAAAAAATTATTAAAGGAAATAAAAAACTAATTCAACTTTTAATTTGTTGTTACGGTAACCATTCTATTACAAAGCTCTTACAATAGTAATTTGTGTACTTCTAATAGCTACAAGTGGTTCGTGTATAT
Source organism: Vigna radiata var. radiata (assembly GCF_000741045.1). NCBI lineage: Eukaryota > Viridiplantae > Streptophyta > Magnoliopsida > Fabales > Fabaceae > Vigna > Vigna radiata. The sequence continues at coordinate 101,424 of NW_014543261.1, read as the reverse complement.
GTTATAATAATAGATAATGATATTTAGATAACATTTTTTTTACAACATTTGAACATTGATTACGTGTCAATCTATGATTGGTTAAAAATTAGTCAACAATCAATAATAATAATCATAAACATTATTATGGAATAATTTTTGATCAATCACAGATTGACACATAATCAATGTTCAAATGTTGTCAAAAAAATATTGTCTAAATATAATTATCCTATAATAATATATTAATTAATATAATATCTTATGAAGTTGTCTTAAAGAAGAGGTAGACTTAGATCATAAACTTGGATGAATGAATATAAAATTGTTTTATTGATTTTGTTTGTAGGTCT
>NW_014543261.1:96709-99482 GCF_000741045.1 Vigna radiata var. radiata | reverse complement strand
TAATAATTGAAAGTAATTAAAGAGAATAATTAAAAGTAATTAAAGAGAAAATTACTCATCCTAATAATTGAAAGTAATTAAAGAGAATAATTAAAAGTAATTAAAGAATATGTAATTACAAGTAATTAAAGAGAAAACTACTAAATTCACGTGTCTCTTCAATTTTATGCATAAAAAAATCATTTAAGTCCTCGTCATAAACATATTTGTGCCATCTGTCTACAACATGACAGCTACTCTTGCCAGCAAAGTCCATATTTAACGCCGTTCAGGGAAGTTAGCGGAATCTCCTTGATTGATTTGATTTTTCAAATTTAGGGACTAAATTGATCATTTTTAAAAAACGGAGATCTAATTGAAGAAAACCAACAAAAATAGGGACCATTGAATGTATTTAACCTTTTCTTTATATAGTGAACAATTTGTTATGGCCCTTTTAATATCTTGGTTATCAAAAATATTGTATAAGTTTTATTTCTATAATATATAAATTTTATTTATAAAAAAATGACGTATGTATTCAAACAAAGAGTTATGTAGAGTACGTAAGTGGAAATATGTTAGCTTGGAAATGCAAAATGTTTTGTAAGTTACATTTTACCAATCTACTGAGAAAAGCATAGTAATGTCATTCAAAGTTCAAGGAAACATACATAAAATCACTCTATAAGTACATCATTGTTCATCCGAAACAAGATATTGATAAACATTTGAATGAAAAAGAATTATAAATTAATAAAATGTAATATAACAAGAAAAGAAAGATAAAAGGAAAAAAAAAAGTATTTAATATGTGAATATAAAATAAAAGTGAATTTACATACTTCTAGGAATTCAGCGCTTATAATAATGGAACTGGAGAAATGCATACATCAATCTTCCATTTATCCTCACATTCTATCCACTAATCTAGAAAGGGCTTTAGACGTCGATTATTTTATACTTTTAACGTCACATATGGAACTGACGTCTATTCCAGTGACGTTAATGAGATGTCAGTCAGAATGTAACCGATATCTGTGTAGACGTCGGTTGTATACATCATCGACGTCTATGTAAACGTCAGACATAGTTACAATAGACTTTATATAGATGTCTGACTTAACCAAATGCGAAGTTTATAGGCCTTGGAATGTTTTGTCCACTGTAACTCATTGGACCTCAGTTCGTACACTGACAGACGTCTGTAGACATCGGTTTTGAATTAATCGACGTGTTCTGGGTGTGTTTTTCAAAAAAATATTTTATTTTTTCAATAAAACCACACCTAAAAATCAGAAAATTATTCCAGAACAATTATTTATAATAAATATTTGTGTTTCAGCTATAAATCAATTGAAGACCAAAAATATGAAATTATAAACTTCAACTAAACCTAAGTAATGTTCAACAACAAATATAAGTCTTCCTAGTTCCAAATTTGCAGAAGATAAGTTGTCCACTCCTACCTTAGCTGCTTTATGGTGTTTTCGGGTATAGGAGATAAATTGATGAAACACTGCACAATTAATAAATATTCATTATGGTTTGATATATGTTCAAAGAAAATTATTGATTTTTCATGTTTTGAAAGTAAGCATGATTATATACCTCATTCCAGTCATTTGTAATGTCAGCTTGAATGATGGTCTTAATCCAAGACATCACATAGTACCCACATTCCCATGAATCTAGCTGCTTGTTATACTAAAATGACAAACAAAATATAGTCAAGAATTAAGATCATTAAATAACATAGTAAATGAATTAAAACTACAAATGCACCCAACATTTGGATACAGGACTTCTTGATTTAGCTGACCTCGAGATTTACCCATTACTCTGTTTACATTAAAACACAAACTATTATTAATATAAGTATCAAATCATAAAAAATTAAGGTCAACATGAATTTCAAAGTCATTTTTGACGAAACACTTACCCTTGAAGCATGTTTCTCAAGTCATTTTTCATATTCCTTTGCAACAAACATAAGAATACAACTGTACATTGTTCGGGAATGAGGACCAACAGCTGCCAGTGAGCCCTGTTTGGAACATCATAAATAGTTAGTAAACTAATTAAGTAAACTTTAAGTAACTTTTACATAAAACAACATATACCCATCAAAGTATGGCACAAGGTATACGTCTCTGTTTGATTCAGTCATCCATGTTTGTAAATAATTTTGGTTACTTTCAACTGTGTTACTAGAATTTTAAATGGTCTGAGGTTCAATAAATCTGTAAACGGAAAACCGACCTTGGTCTACAATGATTATGTCCACGTACCTATAACAACAAAGTTAAGTTGTTAGAAACTAGTAATCTTAAATTCCAATATATTTGTATTGATCCTTTGTTGAACCAGATTTCACTTATAATAATTGAACTATATAAGAGAATAAAGTCACTGGCAGATTTTTCCTTTTATTAATACCGAGATAACCACAACATTATTTAACCATCACAAACAAAGCAGAAACTGAAACTTAGCGCATTAACTTTTAGAGACATAAAATATAAATATCATCTGCCATCTCTTATTGAAATGCTTTCTGTCGAGTGCATCTCTTAGTAACCTTAACCTTCAAGCCTTGTTCGATGGTAAGCACCATAGAGAGTCTTGGTGTTATAGGATGATCATCAACCACCTTCATCTGAAACCTCCACAGTATAGCAACTGCAACCATCTTTATTTCAGTGAAAGCAATGTCTTTACCCAAACAATTTCTAGGGCCTGCATTGAAAGCTATGAACTTGTGAGGTGGAATTTGTATAATCTCTCCACTCTC
>NW_014543261.1:92284-95879 GCF_000741045.1 Vigna radiata var. radiata | reverse complement strand
GTCAAAAATTTCACTGAAATTGGACCCTTTCCCATAGTTGCTAAAGTTCTTGGTGGTGATGTGGTGCACGTTCGTGGGATCTGCTGTGAGAATAAAGTTCATGTTTGTGAACCAAGGTCCTTCGAACATCAGAGTTCCTCCATAATGTTTCAAAACAAAGATTGCGTAATCGTGAATGTTGGACAAATTTAGGAGAAGATAATGTAGCATGCCAATGATTGGCAATTTTAAAGCTCTAAAGGGTATATTTCTCTTGTGTCTCCTACTTATCTGGTAGAATATGAAGGAGAGAATAATGGGTACAAATACTCCAATATACAACAACATTATCGTATTGCAGGTCGAAGAAACTGTGTTTCAATTTGGGTGAGCACAGAGTTTGTGGTGATATTTATTGATGCGATCTAATGCACAAGTAAACAAAGTATACGAGCTTCATAAATTTATCAGTTGAGGGTTTTCTCAAATTTCAAATCAGTTATTAAACCATAATGGCCTTGGGGTGGGGAATTTGGTAATGATCATACATAGGAAAATTATGTCGAAAATGACACATGATATATATATTTTTTATTTAATAGAAAAAATATGTTATGAATGTTTTAATGGGAAACAATTAATATTGACTATTTAATGGCTAGAAAATCGAAGTGAGCGAGACAAATATCACCAATTACAACTATATTGNATATGCATAACTTAGAACAATTGAGAAGAAGAAACTCGAACATGTAATAATTTATTAGATAATGATACTTTAATAACATTTTTTTGACAACATTTTAACATTACATGATTCTGTAATTGATCCAAAATTACTTCACAATCAATAATAATAATAAAAAAACCACCAAAGACTAATCACATAATGACATGTTAATATGTTGTCAAAAAAATATTGTCAAAGTATCATTATTCCAATCTATTTTCCTCGAACATCTATGAATACTCGATATTTTTGTAAAGGAAAACTTATCTTTACATCTTGACGATGCTTAACTTTAGGTGTTTGGATTCTCTTTCATAAACCTTTCATTGATTTTTTTCAAAAACTAACTTTATTTATAATGAATGAGAACTTCTATCAAAATTAATTTCTTTTATTTTTGGGCTTGATTTGATTTAATGCACATAGTCTTGTTTTCAACCATTAGCTGAAATTTGGAAAATTTCAAATGAAGTAATAAAAACTTTGACAGTGTAACTTGTGATAAGAATCCAAATCGTTAAAAAAATCGAGTTCTAAATTTTTGTGTGAGAACTTGTTGATTGAAAAAAGTTTTAAACCACAGTTGTTTTGTAAAAAATCATGCAAAAAATCAGAGTAAAATTTCTACAATGTGAGCTGCTAAACTCATCACATTCTTAATGTTTTTTAAAAGCATTTATGTTTTTTTTTTTAATTTGGTGCATATAATGCTTATTGATAGCCATTTTTTTTATATATAAAAAAGTATTTTTATTTTACCTTTTGATCATTATGAATAGAATGCAATGCCTCAAAGACTACCAAATGAGTTTAGAGAATTTCAAAATATCATAAATGATATATATAATTCATACATGAAATATGCTATAGTATATTTAAATGACCTCTTAATCTTCTAAAAAAATATATCACTGAACATATAGATTATATAAATAAATTTATAAAAATAGTAAAAGACAAAGAATTTACTAAATATTTCAAGTACAAATAAATAGGCTATGAAATTTATCAATATTACTCANATATAAATAAATTTATAAAAATAGTAAAAGACAAAGAATTTACTAAATATTTCAAGTACAAATAAATAGGCTATGAAATTTATCAATATTACTCAAATTTAAAGTTGGCATAATCCCAGACAAAATAAGAGATAATCAACAATTACAATATGCATAACTTAGGTAACAAATTTTATTCCTAATATTAAAATTATTTGTACCTCTCTATATAAAAGACTTGTAAAAAAATTCTTCAACTTGGAAGAAGAAATAATTTCTATTATGATAAAAATAACTAACANATAAAAACTACATGTTATTATTGTAGACGAATTCTTAAAAAATAATTTCCAGATTACTTTAAAAAAATAAGTTGTTAGATAGTATACCACGTTCTTATTATGCCTTCAAAACATTTGAAAATGTTTATTTAGCAAAATGTTTTTAATTAGAACTTAATCTGCATCAAGTACTTTACAAACTATTATTATTATTATTATTATTATTATTACTACTATTATTATTATTATCATTATTTATTTATTTATTTATTTATTATTATTATTATTATTATTAAGAAGAAGAAGAAGACTCTTGAAACTAAAATCAGTCAAAAATCATATACTATATTAATTACGATGAATAGTTTTTTTATGTTTTTTTTATATGTTGATAGTAAAAGGTAAAAAAACATTTAATTAAAAAGTTGGCTTAATATCATTGTTTGTTCATATTTTTCTCAATTTTGTTTGATGTGGGACTCATTTTTTTTTAATGTTAGTTCCTTATATCGTAATTTATGTTTAATTTGATCATTTTAACTGAGGATGTTTAAATTGTTAACAGCACAATTGTCACACAATAATGCTCAGAATGGTGGACCCAAATCATCATTTTGCCACATCATCATATTCCCCAAATCAAAATTCCTAATTTTTGTAGGTTTTTGTAATTTAATGGAAAGTGGTGTGGGAGTTTCGTTCCCGATTGGTGGTTTTGCGTCACCAATGGCGGTGGGAGAAGTTCAGTGGTGCGATTTGGGATTTTACAGGTTTTCATGGAAGATGTGTCATTTCGCGAATTGGGGTTCATCATGAATTGGGCTCTTGCGATTTGGGTTATGTGATTTTTGAGTTTTTTTGCAGGTTCAATGATTTTGTGATTTTTTGTGTTTCACTTTGCAGGTTCTCGTGATGTTGGGGAGAAGATCAAGATGGTGAGATGTTGATGGTGGTTCTCATGGTGCATAGTTATTTGGGCTCGCGATTTGGGTCTAATTCGTTGTAGTGAAAGGTTTCTTTTGCAGATTGGGTTTCTTGGTTGATTTGTGGTGGCTTGTGCGGTTGCTAACGGCGAAGCTCATGGTGGTCCGACGACGTGGAGAAGATGATGGCATGAGTGTGGTGCGCAGTGGCGCGATGATTGAAAAAAAAAATTAGGATCTCTAATTTGGGGAAGACGGTGATGATGTGGCGAGATGCGTGATAGGTCATTCCATTTTTTTTAGGTAGAGTTTATGCCGTTAAAATTTAATCAGCAAAAAAGACCATATTGAACATAAATTATGAAATTAAGAAATATACTGAATATTCGAAAAAAATGAATCCCACATTGAATAAAGTTGACATAAATAGGGATCAACAATGGTATTAAGTAAAAAAAATTGATCAATAATGAAATAAAGGATAAAATTTAGTAAATAGTTTTAAATTAAAGTTTAAGTATATATGTGGTTGATATAAAAATGTTTAGATATATGGCTTGTCCAAAGTGTTGTGCAATGGGAATAGTTAACCAACTAACAGCACGCTTCCAATGGCACGCTTTGTTGAAAATTGTACATCTATGATTTGATCAAAACGTGACATTATTTATAGACTCACAT
>NW_014543261.1:89114-91569 GCF_000741045.1 Vigna radiata var. radiata | reverse complement strand
TCCCTGATACTAAGAATTCCAAGCTTTTTTTAGTCACTTTTTATTGGAGGAACAACACCACAAGTAAGTGGTTTTTGTTTTGTTTATATTATTTATTGATATTTTATGCTTCAGTTATTGTAAAATCGACACCTAATAGTGATTTTTATGTTTCGATTCATAATCGAAGGTAAAAAAACAATCATTTTTTGTCTCGTTTGGATTGGATATGTTTTGATTATTGAACCTATCCAAAAATAACCTGCCCTAAAATCTTTTCATGGGAATATATATTTACTTATTTTGGATTTTAATGTTTAAAATAACATTTTAGAGTTTTATTTGTTTTCTTTATTTAGTGAACAATTTGTTATGGCCCTTTTAATATCTTGGTTATAAAAAATATTGTATAAGTTTTATCTCTATAATATATAAATTTTATTTATAAAAAAATGACGTATGTATTCAAAGAAAGAGTTATGTAGAGTACGTAACTGGAAATATGTTAGCTTGGAAATGCAAAATGTTTTGTAAGTTACATTTTACCAATCCACTGAGAAAATCATAGTAGTGACATTCAAAGTTCAAGGAAACATACATAAAATCAATCTATAAGTACATCATTGTTCATCCGAAACAAGATATTGATAAACATTTGAAAGAAAGAAAAAAAAGTTATAAATTAATGAAATGTAATATAAAAAGAAAAGAAAGATAAAAGAAAAAAATAAATAAGTATTTAATATGTGTATATAAAATAAAAGTGAATTTACATACTTCTAGGAATTCAACGCTTATAATAATTGAACTGGAGAAATGCTTCTTATTTAACTTGCGTTGTCCTCTCAAAAACTTATGTGACTCATGATCACTATTTATGATAAACTATTTGGAGCCTAGGTACTCCTATGAAGTTTGTAGGACCTCACAAGGAGATCATAGGTGGATCATTTTAGAGTGGTACCATGGAAAACAATACGGGTTAGATAAAAAAAGGATGGTCCTGTTTTGAAAGTAGTTTAATACCTTTCAATCGTACCTAAAGTTAAGTGTTTGTTTGCGAATCCAAAAGATTCTAAAAACCATAGATGACATGCAAATGAGAGAAGATGTGACAGTTATTTTCAATTTAGTCATTTGCAGCTACTTGTAGTTCCTTGAAAGACAACATTGTTGTGTGGTTTTGTTCTTTCGAAAAGTTTTCTCCTAACCATCTCAAACAAATAATAAATTATTAAGAACTTCAAAGTTATGAACTTTACTTCTTATATAAGTATATCCTAAAACATTCCATTTTTCATAATTTAGACATAGTACGTTGTTAGGGTGTCAAGATCAAAGACAGTTTAAATATCATTTTTCCTTCTATCCTCTGAAAAGTTTTTTAAGGATAAAGTCATGACAAAGCTCTAATTTCCAAAGCAAATAATATCTTAGGAATGTGATAATTGACGCTAGTAATGTTATCCTTAGGATCGAAATCGTGGGATGGAACAGTATTCTGTGAAGAAACTTAGTTAAGTAAAGTAAGAAAGCACTATAGTGTCCATAAGGAGAAAGTGGTTGGAGAGAGAGAAACAAAACCCTTATCAGCTGACATAACCGTTATTCTGGAAGCTTACGCGAAGATGTAACATGAATTTGCTGAATTTAAGAAAGGTATTAAAAAGAAGAACGACAAACCCTTTGAAAATTCAAAGTTAGATATATTTATATAACTATTTAAAGTCTTTATCTAATACTTCCTTGACTTTGTAAAAGGAGGAGTACTAATATAAAGCTAGAATGTTTTCATGTAAGAAAATTGTTGGTAAATTAAAACTGTCCAATATAATATTTTCCAGCACTTGTTTTGTTCATATATGGGATATAAGATACCCGAAACATCTCGTATAAATAAACACTATTTCTAATAAAAGAAACATTATTTAAAACTTTTTGGGAAAATTCAAGGAAACATTATCAGCTACAAAAGAGGACCAGATTTCATTAATAATAACTGAACTGTGTAAGAGAATAAAGTCACTGGCAGATTTTTCCTTTTATTAATATACCACTACATTATTTAACCATCACAAGCAAAGGAGAAACTCAAACATAGATCATAACCTTTTAGAGACGTAAAATATAAATATCATCTGCCATCTGTAATTGAAATGCTTTCTATCAAGTGCATCTCTTAGTAACCTTAACCTTCAAGCCTTGTTCAATGGTAAGCACCATAGAGAATCTTGGTGTTATAGGATGACCATCAACCACCTTCATCTGAAACCTCCACAGTATAGCAACTGCAACCATCTTCATTTCAGTGAAAGTAATGTCTTTACCCAAACAACTTCTAGGGCCTGCATTGAAAGCTATGAACTTGTGAGATGGAATTGGTATAATCTCTCCACTCTCTGAAATCCATCTCTCAGGCTTAAACTCCATGCAATCATGTCCCCATATTTGTTCCATTCTTCCCATTGCATACAAA
>NW_014543261.1:87114-88614 GCF_000741045.1 Vigna radiata var. radiata | reverse complement strand
GCAATGTCAAATGTGAACCTCCGAAGGGCAAATTGTAAGTCTACCTCAGCTCCAACATCGGATGTATCATCAAGAAATGGAATTAGGTTATTCTCAAGCTTCCTCTGAATGGCTTTTCGAAAGAAGAATTTAAGGCTTTTCCTTTGCATCAGTGGATGAAGTACTGACCTTTCTTGTTTCCATGCATGGAGATTATCATAATTAAAAATCCCTCCTCCAAAAACGTCAAAAATTTCACAGAAATTGGACCCTTTCCCATAGTTGCTAAAGTTCTTGGTGGTGATGTGGTGCACGTTCGTGGGATCTGCTGTGACAATAAAGTTCATGTTTGTGAACCAAGGTCCTTCGAACATCAGAGTTCCTCCATAATGTTTCAAAACAAAGATTGCGTAATCGTGAATATTGGACAAATTTAGGAGAAGATTATGTAGCATACCAATGATTGGCAATTTCAAAACTCTAAAGGGTATATTTCTCTTGTGTCTCCTACTTATCTGGTAGAATATGAAGGAGAGAATAATGGGTACAAAAACTCCAACATACAACAACATTATCGTATATTGCAGATCGAAGAAACTGTGTTTCAATTTGGGTGAGCACAGAGTTTGTGGTGATATTTATTGATGCGATCTAATGCACAATTAAACAAAGTATACGAGCTGGACAAATTTATCAGTTGAGGGTTTTATCAAATTTGGTAATGATCATACATAAAAAAATCATGTTAAAAATGACACGTGATACATATTTTTTATTTAATAGAAAAAATATGTTATGAATGTTTGAATAGTAGACAATTAATATTGACTATTTAATGGCTAGAAAATCGAAGTGAGCGAGACAATTATCACCAATTAAACCTATATTGCATATGCATAACTTAGAGGCATAAATGATATATATAATTCCTACATGAAATTTGCTATAGTATATTTAAATGACCTCTTAATCTTCTAAAAAAATATATCACTTTACATATAGATTATATAAATAAATTTATAGAAATAGTAAAAGACAAATAATTTACTAAATATGTCAAGTACAAATAAATAGGCTACGAAATTTATCAGTATTACTCAACTTTAAAGTTTGCATAATCCAAGACAAAATAAGAGATAATCACCAATTACAATATGCATAACTTATGTAACAAATTGTATTCCTAATATTAAAATTATTTGTACTTCTCTATAAAAGACTTGTAAAAAAAATTTCAACTTGGAAGAAGAAATAATTTCTATTATTATAAAAATACCTAACAGATAAAAACTACATGTTATTATTGTAGACGAATTCTTAAAAATAATTTCATGATTACTTTTAAAAAATAAGTCGTTAGATAGTATACCACGTTCTTCTTATGCCTTGAAAACATTTGAAAATGTTTATTTAGCAAAATGTTTTTAATTAGAACTTAAGCTGCATCAAGTACTTTACAAACTATTATTATTATTATTATTATTATTATTATTATTATTATTATTATTATTATTATTATTA
>NW_014543261.1:80880-86534 GCF_000741045.1 Vigna radiata var. radiata | reverse complement strand
AATTAGAACTTAAGCTGCATCAAGTACTTTACAAACTATTATTATTATTATTATTATTATTATTATTATTATTATTATTATTATTATTATTATTAATATTATTATTATTATTATTTATTATTATTATTATTATTATTAAGAAGATTCTTGAAACTAAAATCAGTCAAAAAATCATATACTATATTAATTACGATGAATAGTTTTGTATTTTTTTTATATGTTGATAGTAAAAGGTAAAAAAACATTTAATTAAAAAATTTGGCTTAATATCATCATTGGTCTCTATTTTCGTCAATTTTGTTCGATGTGGGACTTATTTTTTCTAAATGTTCAATGTAGTCTTTTATATCGTAATTTATGTTCAATTTGATCATTTTGACTGACGACGTTTAAATCGTTAACATCATAGTATCCCAAGTCAGCCATCAGGAATGAGTTGTCACACAATAATGCTCACAATGGTTGACCCAAATCATCATCTTGCCACATCATCATATTCCCCAAATCAAAAACCCTAGTTTCTGTAGGTTTTTGTGATTTAATGGGAAGCAATCTGAGAGTTTCGTTCCTTGTAGATGATTTTGTGTCACCAATGGCAGTTGAACAAGTTCAGTGGTGCGATTTGGGATTTTACAGGTTTTCATGGAAGAGACGCGATTTCGCGAATTGGGAGTTCATCGTGAATTGGGTTTTTGCGATTTGGGTTCTATGATTTTGGGTTTTCTGCAAGTTCAATGGTTTTGTGATTTTTGGGGTTTCACTTTGTAGGTTCTCATGAAGTTGGGGAGAAGATCAAGATGGTGAGATGTTGATGGTGGTTCTCATGTTGCATAGCTATTTGGGCTCGCGGTTTGGGTCTGATTCGTTGTAGTGAAAGGTTTCTTTTGCAGATTGGGTTTCTTGGTTGATTCGTGGTAGCTTGTGCGGTTGCTAACAGTGAAGCTCATGGTGGTTCAACAACGTGGAGAAGATGATGGCCTGAGTGCGGTGCACGGCGACGCACTGATGGAATGAAAATTAGGATTTTTGATTTGGAGAAGATGGTGATGATGTGGCGAGATGCGTAAGAGGTCATTCCATTTTTTTACATGGAATTTATGTTGTTAACAATTTAAACAGCATTAGCGAAAAGGACCATATTAAACATAAATTATGAAATTAGGAACTACATTGTATATTCGAAAAAAAAATGAGTCTCACATCGATCAAAGTTGACATAAATAGAGACTAACAATGGTATTAAGTCAAAAAAATTTGATCAATAATTAAATAAAGGCTTAATACCTCTTTTAGTCCCTTGAAAGAGGGGTTTTGTTCAAAATAGTCCTACCTTTTTTAAAAACTAACAATTGATCCCAACTTTTGAAAAAACTGTATAAGTTAATCCTTTTAGTTAACGGCATCAAAAATTAAACGGTACAGCTGCCCCGCTCGATTAAACTTAATGACGTGTCAATGTTATGTGATTGTGTGACAGTTGTGTGGCAGTGAGGTTAAAATTGTAACAAAAAAATAGATTAGGTGGCATTTTTTTTACGGAGGTTAAGAAAGTTCTTCCCCTTCCTCTTATGGGTTAAGGGCTCGAATCAAAATAGGGAACCTTTCTTCCCTCTCTTCTTTACTGATTCCAGAAATTTCTCTTTGGGAGTGGAGGTCCGGTTTTGTGGCTCATGCGTGACCTACCTACAATATGCATAATGGTCGTTTTCGGCTTGGAGAGTCGTGAGTTCCAGTTGTGCGGAGGAGATGATGTAGTGGCGCGTTTTGACGATGTGAAGACCTCTAAGCGTAAGTGTACCCGAAGCGAAAGCAAACCGCGATGGTGGACGCGGGTCAGTCTTGGTTGCGGCTGAGTGCAATCGGCGTCATGTCACGAGAGACCTCCGACGACGACGAGGTCGAAGAGCTGATTATCCAGTGATGGCGACATCAAAAATGGCACTGTGATTTTGGTGGTTCTGATTATGCGTTTTAGGGTTTAAGTTGTTCATTAGTTTTTTGGTGGTTTTGCTTATGATGATCTGATCTCTTCTGTAACTTGAGATGTAGGGTTTCATTCAAATTAAATTCGGAGTTTTCCCTGTTCTTGTATTTCGATTAAGGTTGATGGGTGATGTTCATCTCTTGAATTGAGAGTGTTGTTTTGTTAACTTATGTTTAGTTCTTCTTTGGTTGCACGAGTGGTGGCCATTAAGGGCTGGTGGATGTCGCCGTAGGGTCGCGCTGGCGGCGTTGTCAGCTTCTGATTGAGGATTTTCTGAACTTGTTGGGCTGGCAAATATTGGTTGGGTTAACTAATGTGGGAGGTGCACATGGATGTCTTTTTTAACCTCTGCAAAAAGAATGTCACCTAATCTATTTTTGTTACAATTTTAATCTTAGTGTTACACAATCACATAACATTGACACGTCATTAAGTTTAGTTCAGGAGATAGTTGTAACGTTTAATTTTTGACGTCATAAGCAAAAAGGATTAACTTGACAGTTTTTTCAAAAGTTGAGATCAATTGTTACTTTTTAAAAAGGTAGAACTATTTTGAACATAACCCTTCTTCCGAGGGATAAAAGAGGTATTAAGTCTTAAATAAAAGATAAAATTTAGTAAATAGTTTTAAATTAAACTTTTAAGTATATATTTGGTTTAAGATATAAAAATGTTTAGATATATGGCTTGTCCAAAGTGTTGTGCAATGGGAATANTTAACCAACTAACAGCACGCTTCCAATGGCACGCTTTGTTGAAAATTGTACATCTATGATTTGATCAAAACGTGACATTATTTATAGACTCACATGTAAAAGGTATGAAATTTTATTAATTTAAAAGATAAGTTTAATTAGAATTGTTGTTTAATTATAACAGTGTTTAGGTTCAATAAAGATACTTTTAAAATAATAATAGTAAATAAGAAATAAAGTTCAAAATTGTTTATGTTAACTTAATCAAACATTAAAAGTCTTTTGTTTATATTTAAATCTTATAGAAATATTTTATATTGATTAATTTTTATTATTATTATTTAGTAGGATTGGTATATTTCTTAATCATTGACTTGTTGTTCATTAGGTTATTGAGTAAAGCTTGTGATATTTGTAAAGGTTCAAATGAGGTGGTCATCTTTCATTAAGCATTTGGAGGAGGTGTTTATCCCTTGTGGCTTTTAGAGGAAATCAGTTTCATCTCTTGGAGTAATAAGAGAAGTGTTCTAAACCTTAAATTTGTTTACTTTTTTATGATTGTAACAATTTGTTGGTTTTGCGATAGTGGATCGTTAATTATCATTTGAAATTAACAACTGGATGTAGGATCCTTGTGATATAAATCAGTATAAAGTTATCTATGCAATTTTTGTAACATCTCAATAATTATAGTATTGAACTATAATATAGTTATTACATCCTTGATATGATAGAACAGTCATAGAAATGAGGAATAAAAGTTTTCCTCAATTTTATACAAACTATTACTCAAATTTTGAACTTAATACAATCCAAACTTAAAGCGATTAAAAACAAGGATTTCGTCCATATAGGTTAAACACTAGTCTACCCTTCATTTAATGTTTGTTCCACCGTCATCTCATCACCTTCTGCTTACACCCATCGGATGATCATCGCCGAGAGAAAAGACACAACACAACAATAACAACCAAACAATAAATAAAGCAAGGGTGAGCTAATGCAACAAAAATAAAATGGTATATTTAAATTAATAACATAATTTCTAACTTATAAATCAAATCACTTCTTAATATAATAAACATACCATAATCATCATAAACTCAACTCATTCAAATAATCATATGAATATCAAACTCTTAGCAGGTTCTACACTTATAGTGGTACTTTAATCAGATACATCATATCTTACTCTGTCCTCCAAAGTGAATCTTCGGATATGGATGTACCTACTTGCCAGCTCAATTATCTTATCCAACTATGTCCCCCAAACTGGATCTTCGGATATAAATACAACCACTGAAGATACATCCTTCCTACTCTGTCCAACTTCTCAATGTGGATCTTCAGTAAGGATTTCCCACTCTCCACCAAACTCTTACTATATTCAAATACATAATTTCACATCCAACATAATATAATACATTCAACATAGATTTCATATCCATTTTACAAAATAAAATCAGTAGAATATAATCTGTTTAATAAGAATTTAGTTAAAACATATCGAGTAGACTTCCTGGAAAGAGAGGTGTATCACAATGGACAACTTAAGTACCAGGTCTTTCCTAGCCAAAGTGTTTCTCAACTTGTTATTAACAAATTTCTTATTCACAGATTCAAAACAACAGCATATAATATTAACGCATAAATTCAAATAGTTATACAACAAGCACATAGGTTTTTCATTAACAGTAATTGCACAGAATTTCAAGAAATGAATAGTTATAAAAAAATATTTTATCATAATATAAAAGCTTAGAAATGATAGCTCCCCTTACCTCTTTTCCAGACTTAGTTTCTTATTCTGAAGTTATTCTCGAAAACCTTCCAGAACATCTACTCTTGTTGAAACTAAAAATTTTTCCTAACTCTTTCTTCTCTATTTTTCAAGATTTCTAACTTGATTATTCCTCTCTTTTGTGCAGAATAACCTCCCTTCCCATGACTATTTATAGTCCAAAACTTTTACTATTTAATAATTTTATAATATCATTTATTATTTTAAATTTATTTTATTATTTTAATATTTTAATTACCACTTGCAAAATCTAATCCTTCAATGATTTCATTCTAAAAGTGAAGTGATTATTCCTTTGAAACTATTCAATTTTTATTTTTTATTTTTTTTATTTTTTTTTATTTTTTATTTTTTTTATAAAAATACCTTCTAAAATAGGTTCTCAAAATTTTAAACCCCTTCTACTGAAATTACTATAATTCTCTATCATAAATTTTATTTTTCTAACCATAATTTTTTTAATTAATTATATTTTTTATTCATTAAAATTACTATTACTAATAACAATGTAAAATTTACTATTATTTATTAAAATAAATATTTTTCAAGAGTCTTACAATTTTCTCTCTTTCTTACTCTCTTATTTTTTTCATTTATCGTTAAGAAATTTAAATTACAAGAAAATATTATTAAAGACACAATTTGCGATAAGAAACCAATTTACCTCTCTTTGAATTTGTTGTTAATTTGTTGTTACGCTAACTATTTTACTGCAATGCTGTTAAGATATATCAAATATTCTATTAAAGGATATTAGGCAATCAAACATTATGTTAGTTATATTTTAGATATTATTATAATTTGTGCAGATTTGTGCACATGTTTTTCCTTTAATAGATGAAGAATTATAGGATCCTTTAATGTATATATATGGTACTCTATTCTTTGAAATAATACATCAGAATTATTTTTAATCCTTTTAATAAATGCTACAATAATAATTTGTGTATTTCTAATAGCTACAAAGTGGTTCATGTATCTGTTATAATAATATATTAATTAATAAAATATCTTATGAAGTTGTCTTAAAAGAAGAAGTAGACTTAGTTCAAAAACTTGGGTGAATCAATATAAAATTATTTTATTGATTTTGTTTGTAGGTCTAGTCTTTGCTTGCATGAAAAAAGTTTAGGACTTTATTTAACCCTCCCTGTAGTTGATCCAAAAAAGTTCA
>NW_014543261.1:70503-77380 GCF_000741045.1 Vigna radiata var. radiata | reverse complement strand
ACTAAGAATTCCAAGCTTTTTTTAGTCACTTTTTATTGGAGGAACAACACCACAAGTAAGTGGTTTTTGTTTTGTTTATATTATTTAGGTTTAATGTTTTAATATATCCTATTCTCACCCAGAATCTCAAATAGGTCTTTTTCTTTTTCGGCGTCTCAATTATAAGTTTTTATTTTCTTAAAATTAAATCAAATAGGGTCTTTCCGTCAAATTGAGATGACGCCATTAAGAAGAGTGTGTTGACCGTGTAGATTTTCATTGCGTGGCATTGAAAATGTGACTGAATTGTATTTTTTTAATTTTTGAATTAAAAAATGAAGTATATTTTACAATTAAAAAAATACAATTCAAAAATTAAAAAAATACAATTCAGTCACGTTTTAATGTCACGTAATAAAAAAATTACACTGTCAGTATACCATTCTTAATGGCATCATCTCAATTTGACGGAAAAGTCTTATTTGATTCAATTTTACAAAAATGAAAACTCAATTGAGATGCCTACAAAGAAGGGGACCTATTTGAGATTCTGGACGAAAATGATAACCTATTGAGACATTAAACCTATTATTTATTGATATTTTATGCTTCGGTTATTGTAAAATCAACACCTAATAGTGATGATTTTTATGTTTTGATTCATAATCTAAGGTAAAAAAACAATATTTTTTTTGTCTCGTTTGGATATGTTTCCATTGTTGAACTTATCCAAAAATAACCGGCCCTAAAATCCTTTCATGGGAATATATATTTACTTATTTTGGATTTTAATGTTTAAAATAATTTTTTAGAGTTTTATTTGTATTCTTTATTTAGTGAACAATTTGTTATGGCCCTTTTAATATCTTGGTTATCAAAAAATTTGTATAAGTTTTATTTCTATAATATATAAATTTTATTTATAAAAAAATGACGTATGTATTCAAAGAAAGAGTTATGTAGAGTACGTAAGTGGAAATATGTTAGCTTGGAAATGCAAAATGTTTTGTAAGTTACATTTTACCAATCCACTGAGAAAATCATAGTAATGTCATTCAAAATTCAAGGAAACATACATAAAATCAATCTATAAGTACATCATTGTTCATCCGAAACAAGATATTGATAAACATTTGAAAGAAAAAAAAGTTATAAATTAATGAAATGTAATATAACAAGAAAAGAAAGATACAAGAAAAAAATAAATAAGTATTTAATATGTGTATATAAAATAAAAGTGAATTTACATACTTCTAGGAATTCAACGCTTATAATAATTCAACTGGAGAAATGCATGCATCAATCTTCCATCACATTCTATCGTATGGGAGGATAACACTATTTAATATATTTCTTAACACACATACTAGCTAACTTAAACTTTATTAAAAACTACAAAATTGTGAGTAAGACTTCTTAAAAAATCTTTGAAACTCACAATTTTATAAGATAACATTATTTAGCCATCACAAAGAAAGCAGAAACTAAAAGTATATCATTTGGTATTGAAATTATATCTATAGATCTCAGGTGCATCTTTTGGTAACTTTCACCTTCAAGCCTTGTTCAATGGTAAGCAACACAGAGACCCTTGGTGTTATAGGATGACCATCAACCACCTTCATCTGAAACCTCCAAAGTATAGCAACTGCAACCATCTTCATTTCAATAAAAGCAATGTCCTTACCCAAACAACTTCTAGGGCCTGCATTGAAAGCTATGAACTTATGAGATGGAATTTGTATAATCTCTCCACTCTCTGAAATCCATCTCTCAGGCTTAAACTCCATGCAATCATGTCCCCATATTTGTTCCATTCTTCCCATTGCATACAAAGAGTATAATATCATGGTATTTGGACTAACATGGTGTCCACTAGGAAGTGTATCAGATTTGATTGCACACTTGTGATCATAGGGCACAGTAGGAAAAAGCCTCAATGCTTCACATATAGCTCCATGGAGATAAACTAACTTACCAAACTCTTCAACACCAGAACCAATCCAAGTTCCATCTTGGTTTATGCAGTTTTCTTTGATCTCTTCAAGAATTTTAGCTTCCACACGTGGATGAGTTGAAACCAGCCAAAAGAACCAACTGAGACTTGCACTGATTGTGCCACTTCCAGCAGCAAAAAAGGTAACTGCAGTGTCTCTCAGATACTTGTCATCAATTATTCTCCCCTTTTGAGCTCCTTCCTCCATTAGCACTCCCAGCAAGTCAAGATCAGTATCTTCCACTTCTTTGATGCCTTTGCATCTATTTTTCTCTTCACGCTTTGATGCAATGCATTCATACAAGAATTTATCAAAAATTTCTCTGGCTTCCTTGAACTTCTTCTCTTGGCCAATCTGGAGCCACTCCTGCAACTTCCACAACCATCTCGGTGTAATGTGCCTGTGAAACAATACCTCCTCCATCACAACCGTGGCTCTCGCATAAGCAGGATGTGAAAGCTTAGAAATCTTGTTCGGATGGGTCTGAGGATCACAACCAAGAAAACAATGGCAGACAATGTCAAAGGTGAACCTCCGAAGGGCAAATTGTAGGTCTACCTCATTTGCAACCTCGGATGTATGATCAAGAAATGGAATTAGGTCATTCTCTAGCTTCTTCTGAATGGTTTCTCGAAGAAAGATGCTAAAGGTTTCCCTTTGAAGCAGTGAATGAAGTATTGACCTCTCTAGTTTCCATGCATGGAGATTATCAGAGTTAATAATCCCTTCTCCAAAATAATCAAAAATTTCACGCAGAGTGGACCCCTTCCCATAGTTGCTGAAGTTCTTGCATGTGATGTGATGCACGTTCATGGGATCGGCAGTGAGAATGCAGTTCATGTTTGTGAACCAAGGTCCTTCGAACATCAGAGTACCTCCATGATGTTTCAAAACTAAGATTGTATAATCGTGAATGTTGGATAAATTTTGTAGAACACCTAGTAACATACCAATGATCGGCCAATTTGGAAGGGGTTCATCTCTCTTATGTCTCCAACTAATGTGGAAGAACGTGAAGGAGAGAACAATGGATACAGACACTACAACATACAAAAACATGATTGTACTGTTTTTAGTTCAAGAAACTGTGTTTGAAATTTGATTGAAGAGATAAAGAGGTATTTGGTTATTTTTATAGATGTAATTAATGGGCAAATTTATTCCTAGGAGCTGCATAAATTTATTAGTTGAGACATTTATTAGAATATGATTTGAGGGAAACTTTTGGTATTGATATAGATGGGAAATTTATTTCCTGGGGACACTCTAAGCTATATTGTGAAATTTTTTTGAAATTTTCGTTTTATAATTATCCAACTTTTTTTTAATATTTTGTACAAATATTTTGAGGTTTGATTTTTCTGTTAGGGTGATTGTCACTTGTATATCTTCTTGTTTGTTAATTCATTTTTTTTCTTGACGATTTCCTAAAGTCGTGGGTCTAACTAGTTTTTTTTTCATCATTTATTGATTAATTAAAGCAATTTTAAGAGAGAAAGAACGAATTAATCAACAAGTTAGAGATAAAAAATGGAAGTAATTAATAATATTGAACACCCAATAAAACAGATATGTTTAGCAATTCAATTGAAAATCTATGAAATACTTAAAATTTAATTAATCTAAAAATATATAATAAATTGTAATAATCTAAGTGAATGAAAGAGTTATTACCAACTAGAACAGAATTTCAATATTCTAGTAACAAGCCTTCCACAAAATATGTTTTCTAACCTGTAACAACTGATTGCATAATAATAATAGTCTAGTTCAAACAATGCATAAAGAAAAATATACTTTAGATATTCTAATAATTACTTTTTATTATAATAATTATATAACAATTTAATCATATTTATTGTTTTTATTAGCAGTGGTTTATTTAATATAAATATAAATTTTTATAAATCACGTTAAATTAACTTTTAATATATACTTTTTCTAAAAGTTCTTAAATTGATTTAGACACAGTGCTGAAAATATTGTCGGCAAGGAGGATTCCCATTTATTCCCCTAATTTTCACAATAAATACTGCAATATAAAGTTGAGATAAAAAAATTGACATGGTCTACAATAATTGCATACAAATATGGCTATACTCATTGCCCAATAATGATAGCTTCTAACTTCCAACAACTAATGCCTCGTTTAATATGATTATGATTCATTTTGCTTATAGGCTATCAGAACGTGTGTTGTCAAAAGCATGTTGGGGCTGTTATCGGATGAAAAAGAAAATATTTCAGATATCTTCGTAATGCTCATACAGGTACATATCTATCATTTGGATTATTTATGCAAAATTTAATTCATTGGCATTACTTTGTTGGGGATGCTTTGTGAGGTGCAGGGTATATTTTTTTTTATCGAGTTAACGAGTCTTTCATCTTTATATTAATGTATATTGTTGAGTTTATCGAAAAAGAATTTATCTGTGAGTTACAAAAATAGCAATAACATCATAATTTAACCATATAAAGAATTGATATTATTTATACCTAAAACTTTAAAACAGTAAATTAACGGATATTTTATTTTTATATATTACTTTACTTTCTTATTTGTATCATATCTAGGACTTAAATTCACACTTGGATTCTGAATACTGTATCCTTGAACACTCTGAAAGACAATATACAGCTACATGTAGCAGCGAATTCACTTCTTTTTCCCAACTTTCTGACATTCTTAATTCTCCAACACTTGTTTTTATAGTATAAATCTGACAACCTTAACAGTTTAACACCAAGTGAAAGAGTGTTCCTCCCTGCACCTCCCCCTCTTCTCCCTGCACCTCCAAAATTACTTTTTTACCCTTCTGTCATTTAATAAAGTCAAACATAATTAATGAATAATAAATGATATTCTAACTCCTAACTGCCAACAACCCTAATTCTTGTCTCATCAGTATAAACCCTACACCCCCTTACCCCCTTCCTGATTCACATTTGAGTTGTACGGAGCATTTGAGCTGTTACGAGTTACTGTTTTATTCAGAACAAAATAGTATTTTGTGTTTCTACTGGTGATTGTGCTTGTTATTGATCGTGGTGGTGGTGTTGTTTGCTGCTGGTTCGGCTCTGGACATATACGAGAGGAAGAAGGAGCTCCCAGGTCAGTGCATTTTATAATTTTGTCGCATTTCGAGTTGCCACATTTCGAGTTGCGGCAGATGCAAACCGCATTTCGAGTTGCGGCAGATGCCAACCGCATTTCGAGTTGCGGTTCTGAAGAATTCATTTTTACATAGCCGCATAACGAGTTGCGGTTTTCACATAACCATAGAACGAGATGCGGTTGTCCTTAACCGTCGTATGAATTGCGGTTTGAGTTCTGTTTTTCTTTGCAACCTGTTATAGAAGTTTGTTTTTACTTGATTTTGTTTACAAGTTTTCGATTTTATCTGTTTAATTTATTAGGTATTAGTTGTTTCATGTATTATGTATTAGTTACGTTAGTTTTAAGTTTTAGTTTTCTTCCATGGAGCAATGTAGGCTAGTTTAAGTTAGGAGTTGTTTTCAGTGTGGGAGAGGGTGGATTCTGGTGTAGTTTTTGGGTTAGTTTATTGGAGCTTTGGCATATAGAACGGGTTATGGTTCATTAAACTGGACTGAATGTGCTTTAGAAGCGGTGGAAGTTTGTCGATCTTGTGTTAAATGGGATTGTGATGGTCGTACCTATGCTTACTTATGTTACATATATGATACCAGGGGTGGTGTTAAACAAGTCAAAGATAGAGCTTCTCATTGAACGAAACTAGATTACAAAACTTGCAACATGAGCTTGTGAATGACTTAGGTGAGGTACTAGTGTAATATACATGAAATCAGCAACCGTAAAATTTCTTATCATTCAAATTCCATGTATGTGACTGGTACCATATAAAGAGAGGCTCTTTTTTTTATATCAATGAACCTATTTTTATGGATTAATTTCATAGGAAAATCTTTAAGTTTATCCCACATGTAATCTATGCCCATGCTTTCCATTAGTACTATTTACCTTCCTTTAAGGCATTTGTCATAATGCTGTTAAATTCAGTAATGCAATTTAATAGTTAAAGAGTATGAATTTTTGACTCTCTTTAGATAGTTAGTGACCTCCATGCTGGAAGTAATATTTTAATAGTGTATTTTAGTTTTATTTTAGAATATATTAATATTAAAATATTTATATTTAATATTTATATTATCGATATATAAATATTAGGATTAATAAGTTTAGTATTTGATTAAACTTTTGATATTAGGTTAAACAAATTCTTTGTAGTTTGATTTTAAATTTGAAAAGTTTTTGATATTAGGTTAAACAAATTCTTTGTAGTTTTAAAAGTTTTTTTTTATTTTTTATTTGTTATTTGTTAAATTTTATAATTTTAATTTTCAATGTAGGTTCTATTTAACTATATAAGATGGATAGCTATCCATTTTTGGATTCTCAAATGAATTCTGATTTTATGTCAGAATTTTCTTCCTTTATAAATGAAGTCGGTGAGGGTGATTACACAGATATATTTTCTACTGATCAAACATTCTCATCACGCGACGATATGATTGATTAGGTTCAAAAGATTGCATTTCAGCTTGGATTTGTGGTCGTCATCATAAGATCTGACACAGCAACTGGTGAACCTGGAAGAAAGACATTCGTTGTGTTAGGCTGTGAAAGGAGTGGGAAATATAGGAAGTATAAGCAAGACGTGCAACCTAGTGTGTTTGGCACGAGAAAATGTGAGTGTCCATTTAAGTTGAGGGGTAAACCTAAAGGACACGGTTGGGTGTTAAAGGTTATGTGTGGTTATCACAACCATGAATTAGCCGAGACTTTGGTCGGTCATCCTTATGCGGGGAGGTTAAATGCTGCTGAACAGTCAATTCTTATTGACATGACTAAGAGTCAA
>NW_014543261.1:68690-70418 GCF_000741045.1 Vigna radiata var. radiata | reverse complement strand
ATGAAGATAACGTGACAACTATAAAACAAATATATAACGCGAGATACACTTACAAACGATCTTTGAGAGGGTCGAGAACTGAAATGCAACAGTTGATGATGTTGTTAGATAGAGACAAATACATCCAACATAGTAGATGTTTGGAAGATTCTGACGTAGTAAGTGACCTATTTTGGACACATTCTGATTCAGCGCACCTGGTCAATTCATTTAATATTGTGTTCTTAATGTATACGACGTACAAGACAAACAAATATCGTCTTCCGTTGCTTGAGATCGTTGGAGTCACGTCCACTGGTTTGACATTCACAGCCGTCTTTGCATTGCTTTCAAGTGAACGCCAAAATAATTTCACTTGGGCATTGGAAATGTTTAGACGATTACTATTGACAACAGAGGGCGGTCCACGAGTTGTTGTTACTGATAGAGACATTGCTTTGATAAATGCCATTACCAATGTCTTCCCTGAGACATATCGTATGCTATGTACATTCCACATTATGAAGAATGTGAAAGCGAAATGCAAGATGTTAGTGGATAATGCTGAGGCATGGGATGGGTATATGGAATTATGGCAAAATGTGATGGANTGTGACGACCAGTCCAAGTTTGATGATTATGTTTATCGTTTTGAGTATGTCTCTGTTGCGTGGCCTTTATTTTTTTATTATGTCAACCGTACCTGGATCATGTCGTATAAGACATGCTTCGTCAAGGCGTGGACGAACAAAGTCATGCATCTAGGCAACACTACAACAAACAGGTAATTGTTATTGTTAATTTATTTACTTATGTATTTCATATTTGTCGTCATAGTATTAATTTGTTCTGTCACAGGGTTGAGTCTGCGCACTGGAACCTGAAGAGATTATTGGGGTCTAGTATGGGAGACATATGCTCGTGTTGGGATGCTATTGATAATGACATATTTTGCTATGATTTC
The DNA here is from genome assembly GCF_000741045.1 of Vigna radiata var. radiata. Classification (NCBI taxonomy): domain Eukaryota; kingdom Viridiplantae; phylum Streptophyta; class Magnoliopsida; order Fabales; family Fabaceae; genus Vigna; species Vigna radiata. The sequence continues at coordinate 69,475 of NW_014543261.1, read as the reverse complement.
AGTAGTGAATTGAGAGAAAATGTCAACTCTTTCTTAGCTTTATACCTTCTTTATGCCTCAATTTGTTAAGTTTCTAAGTAGCTACATCTTTAGTTGAATTCATTTAAATTGNTTCACTAATCCCAACTTTTTGGTTGTTAGATCATGTACATGAAGCTTGTTGGCCAAACCGACGAATGGAAGAACCACAGAAGCAAGAATGAATGTAAAAAAGGAAATATTGAGCAAAGAGTGTTGCTGCCGCTGGGGTGCAGCTGGGGTGCAGCTGAGCCCCATTCTCCTCTGGAATGTTGTAGCTGGGGTGCAGCTGAGCGCCCTGCTCTCTGGAATGCTAACGCTGAGGTGCAGCTGGGGTGCAGCTGAGCGCCCTGCTCTCTGGAAAGCTGCAGCTGGGGTGCAGCTGAGCGGTGGCAATGCTGATGTGGAAAAGTTAGGTCTTTTTAGACCTAAAACGCGAGGGGCTTTGAATCTTTTTGCACCCAGACTTGTTTTCTCTCATTTTGGAGCTCTTGGAGGCAACTTGGAGCTGTGGGAACACTTCTTCTTCTTCCTTGGGTTCTCTTCTTCTTCCATTTCCACCATTGTTGTAAGCTCAATGGAGAGCTTGTTTCATAGTTGTTGGGAGATTGTTGTAGCCACTGAACTTTTATGTAAATCATTTTGTTTTGAATGAAAAGATGTCTCTTTCATTGATTGTTAGTGTTTGATTTCTTCTCTTAATGCTTGTTGTGAAATTGCTACTCATAACTTGATTTTAGGGTTGCTTAATATTGGGAAATGTTGGG
>NW_014543261.1:65743-67760 GCF_000741045.1 Vigna radiata var. radiata | reverse complement strand
AGATCACTTTTATCATTTATGTTTTATAGTTACTTTAATTTCACCAAAACTCAAATTATGGAAACATTCTTTAGTCTAGGTTAGTTAGAAATTATACGATTATCTATTTGCACGAGTCTCTTGGGAAACGATTTCCGGTCTTACCGGTTTATTACTTTAGACGATTTCTGGTCTTGCATAATGTCATTGTCCTACAGCATAATAAGATCAGAGCGTCCTTTGAAAAAAGTATTAACTTAAAGAGTGATGCTTATAAAGCATTGAGATATAAAAGACTTGCTGGACGTGTTTCACGATACGCTCTTGAACTTATTGCTGATGAAGTAGAGCGAGTGAATAAAATAGGTTTGGACAGTGATCGTTGTGGATGCATTTTGCGGTCAACGTATGGCCTACCATGTGCTTGTATTTTAGCACGATATTGTCCTGGAATGATTCCTATTGGTGAAATACATGTTATCTGGACCCGTTTAAGCATTTCAACAACTGTGTCTACTGAATCGCTTCCAGAGTTCAGCCTTGATGGTGAAGTTAAACTGGTACAGGAACGATTCAAAAATGTTGACATTGGTGAAAAAGTCAACATAAGACATAAGATGCTAGAAATTGCTTGCCCAGAGATGACATTTATGCTTGCTCTGACGCATAAAGTGAAGAAAAAGGTGCACAAAAGACTAAAGTTGCACGACATGAGAGGTCTACGAAACGTGACCCCTCATATTTTGAGCACGTTGAGAAGACTAAAATTGATTTCCCACTCTTATTAGTAAAAATTGTGCATCCAAGCAGATGCAACAAATACGCCCGAGCAGCGCACTCCCAAAGCTCCTGCTGAATGCAATCGTGGTAGACCTCGCGGAGCCAGCTCAGCCGCACTTTTGGACCGCGTGACTTCTTCATCTCGGCTGAAGCTTTGGCGCGGTCAACGCCAAGCAAGTCCATAAGATGAGATCGAGCCTCATCGTACTCTAGGTTCTCCACCTCACAAAATTGCCCCATGATAGGTAGGTGGAGCAGATTGTGAACGTCATCTAATGTGACGCTCATCTCGCCTACCGGAAGATGGAAAGTATTTGTCTCTAGGTGTCATCTCTCCGCAAGTGAAACGATCAATCCATGATCAGCATACTCGTAGGATAGGTTGACTAAGGAAGCCAACCCCGACATGGATATATATGGCTCGATAGCCTCATGATACATTCCAAAATTTTTTAATTTTTTACCATGGGTCCTCAATTGAATCTCCCCTCGATCCTACATAAAAANANTTANTNATANAACAAANATAAATAAGCAATTAATCAACAATTAACATTTAGGTTGATTGNCAACCTGGCCTTGCCATATGGCATATGCAACATGCTGGGAATAGTGTGTAAGCAAGGAGGTGTCATGTGGACCTCCTGGAAATCCATCATCTTGAACTTCATCTCCATCTTCATCCTCATCTTCATCTTCATCTTCACCTTCTTCCTCACTATAGTCATCCTGCTCTTGAACATCCTCATGTTGAACATAGTCCTCCTCACGATGTCCCTGCTGTATAGACTCCTCATGGTCCTCATAATGATGCTCATCAATGACGTCCGTGCGATATTCCACTACACGTCTTCTACGAACAGAAGTCGTAGGTCGTCTCCTTTCATCATGTGATGAAGATGATGGTTGACCACGAGACGATGAAGCCTCTCCACAGGAAGATGATGCACCTCTAGTTCTTACCATTTCTATTAACCAATTATATTATCAATATATTCTATAAAACAAAATTAAAATAAAAAGAAATAAAATAATTAAAAAAATCTATTAACAAATATTGAAACAAATAAGAAAAAATAAAAAAATTAAAATTAATAATATATTAAAAAAAATAACGAAAGTATTACTTATTATAATACTTAAATAAATACAAATAAAAAAATATAATATTTAACAAAATCAAATTTATGCATAGGGATAAGGGATAATAATAATTATTTAATTAATAAATAATTTAATAAAACTTCTAAACTCATAA
>NW_014543261.1:10224-65648 GCF_000741045.1 Vigna radiata var. radiata | reverse complement strand
ATTAATAAATAATTTAATAAAACTTCTAAACTCATAAAAAAATAAAAAAAATCAACTAAAATTATATATATAATAAATAATATACAAAAACTATTTAAGAATTATATACATAATAAATAATATACTAAAATTATTTACGAAAATATAATTTTGTGATAATAAAAATTAACTAAAATTATATACATAATAAATAATATACTAACGAAAATATAGTTTAGAATAATAAAAATTATTCATTCAATAAATTAATTAATAGTTAATTTAAAATCATAATTAATACTTAATAAAAATTACTAATAATAAATAATATATAAAATTTTATAAACTTAAAAAAAATTAATAAACAACCTAAAAATTAAAAAAACACATTTTGAAAAAAAAAATTAGGAAGTTGCTAAACCGCAGTCTCAGCTGCGTTTCACACAAACGCAGTCTGAGCTGCGTTCTCTCCAAACGTTGTTCGAGCAGCGTCCACGCACACCACAGTCTGATCTGCGTCTCTGTCCTGCACCCCCCGAAAACCAAACCAACTGCAAATCGAACGACGGTTGGTTGCAGACGTGGTTTGAACTGCGGCTCTTCTTAACCGTTGTTCCATTTGCGGTTCTATAACCGGCACCCCAAAACCCAGCCGCCCTTCGTACGGCGGCTCTTCTTAACCGCACTTCCATTTGCGGTTATATAAATTCGCAGCACGGTTTCAGTTATACACAGAAAATGCAACACAGATCAAGCAAGATCAAGCAAAGAAGATGATTCTTAACCTACATCATAAACAGATCTGAAGGAAAAATACTAACTTGCAACTTGCAGCGAGATAAACTTCAAAAACAGCGAGATAACAGTGAGTGAGATAGCAATAGCAGATAGCAGCGAAATAACAGCCAGCAGTAGCAGCAGTGCAAGCAAGACCAACAAAGGGGTGTAGGGTTTTTTGGAGCAAGACCAAGAAAGAAAAGGGGTTTTCTGTGTGAGATGCGGCAGAGTGTTATAGGGGCACATTTATGGAGTATAGAAAACAGAGATAATTAAAGTAATCAAAGGTTTGACTAAATTAAATGAGGGACATAATGGTAATTTGGAAGGTGCAGGGAGAAAGGGATGAGATACAGGGAGAAGCACTCCAAGTGAAAATGTATTGCTGTAAAAAAAAAGAAGTTGATATGCATTAAATATTGTATAAATATGGTTTATTAACAATAAGTGGAACAATTTAAGATATTCAAGTGATAATACCTTTTGAAGTGTTTATACAAGTGGATGGTTGTCTTGAGTGCAGTGACAGGTATAAATTATAATCATATTAATTTCTTTTAAAGGTTTGGCAGCTGTGCCTGCTCGAAAAAAACAACAAAAACCGTGATAAGTACAGATGGCCTACTACTTTTATTAATTTCTTTCATAAGATAAAAACTAATAACAAAACGACAAGGTAAAGTTGGTTTATGTTTGTCCAACATTGAAATTTGTTTCTTTCAGATCTAATAGCTATAGGGATGTTATAGAGATACTAATTAAGTGTATTGGTATTGTGAAATTTGATTAAAGTTATTATACTAGCTATCAGATATCCTTTAAATTGTTTGAAGTGAAAAAAAAAACAATAATATTCACGTAATGTATTAAAATTGTAATTTTTAAAATTAAAATTAAATAACAAGAGTAATCTGGTTCATAAAACTAGCCAATATTGGAAGTGAATGCATTAGAGGTTTGAAAGAGTAATAAGTTTATGCTATATTTTGTCCTACTCTCTGATTATGATGAAGTAATAGTTTGTTTTGGAATTGGAATAGAACTTCAATTTATTCTTAAATATTGCATATTATTATTTAAATTTTGAAGACTATCGATTGTGTTATTTTTTAGGAAAGTGAAAGAATTGTAAGCAAAGAAGATGAAATGCTTGGAAAACTTGTGCATTTGTTTTGGACTCTGAAGTAGTTTTATGTCTAAAAATTAGGAGTTATTGGTCAAGTTGATTTGAAAGACGGACAATTTTAGCAATTATTATTGAACATTTTTTTTTAATTTGTATTTTTAAATAATGTTATTTGTTAAGTTCAACAATTAATTAATTGTATTTAATAATATTAATAATGCTTAAAGTATATTTTATATAATAATATTTAATTTTATTTTGAAATTATTAGTGTGAATTTTTTATTATTAAATATTTTTTATGAAAATCAGATAATATCTGTAATATAAAAAAAAAATGATTTTCATTTTGGACGGTTTTGGAAAGTCCCTATAAATGTCGACGTTTTGGAAACCTCCAGTAATTAATAGTTCTTGCATGTTTAATCTCGCTTTTGAACGGATGTTATGCCTTAGACTGTGATGATATGTTGAAATTGATGTATTGGTCTTGTTATTGAAACTTGAATTTAGATTGAATTAGAAAATTGTGATTTTTATGTTATTAAGATGTTTTGAAATGTGAAAATTGGATTAAATGTGTCAATGGTCTCTCTCTGACGAGAATAATATGTTATTTAGAATGAAATCGGTAAATTGAATGCATGTTAAATATGTCTTGAATTGATGGTACACTAAAATGCATGGTTAATTGAATAACTATGTTAGTAAACAGGAGCTTGGGATGTAAACTTGTGAGTTGAATATTTTCTTTTGAATATATATTTACCATGGCACGTGTTGTTTATGTTATAAATTGTAGTGATTGTATTTTCTACAATTTATAGAAAAGAAAGAAGTCATTGAAAACCAATAGAGATTATTTTTATTTTTTCTTCGTACACATATTTGCATATATATATATATATATATATATATATATATATATATATATATATATATATATTGAATTTATATGATATAAGGTTGGTATTGATAATTTAATTTTAAGGTGTTATGTAAGGACTTCAATTTTTATTCTAATATAAATAGAATTTAAAAAAAAAAAACCAGATCCTAGTTTATTTTATAAGCAGTTTTTTCTCTCTAGAAACATATCTTCTAAATTCTCTACCTTCTCACTACACCATCTCAAAATTTAACCGTTCAATTGTTGATCAGGAAGTTCCTGAGCGATCCTTGAGCTGAGAGCTACGTTCTAGACCGATCAATTTCTGATTCGGTGTAGGTAAGTCAATTTCCCTCTTTTCCATGAATTATTGAATTGTGATCATGCAATTTTCTTTGTTGCATGTTATGAGCGATCTTTTTCTTACATTCTCAGCTCAAGATTCTTGCTTAAGAACTAATCTCCATCACCAATTGGTAGTTTGTAGGATCCTGTGAAATTTCCTTGTGAGGCAAGCTAGGCGTTAGGGTTCCTGTGAGTTGAACTACTAAACCTAGAGGTAAGGGGAGTTGGGTTTTTGGACCATTTGCTTAGTGAATTCAGCATGCATGAAATAAATTTCGGTGTGAAGTAAGAAATATAACCTGTATGGAAAATTGGGTGATGTATAGTATTACTGTTTGAACTGAATTTAGGTTATGTATGTATGTGATCATGTGTTGTTTAATTTCTCAGTTGTGATTCTTTAACTTGTGATCATAAGTGGTATGTGTTTGATGAAAATGTTGAATTGAGGTGAGGGAATGAAGTAAATCCGGTTAGATAGAATCCTAAGTAGAAAGTTAAGTGAATTATGGTGTTTTAGGCTATTATAAAGGAACTAGAGCAGTCAAAATTAGAATTAGGGGTTACAAATAGTCCTAGCCAGTTTAGACAACTTAGGTAAGTCATATATGACTTGTAGGAAGTGATAAAATAGTTCAAAACAACTTCTAATTGGTAAATTCAGATTTAGCACCCTAAGTTCATCAAATGGAAGTCTTAGAAGGGAAATTGATGCATAAACACTAAATTATGGGATTAAGAATGCTTAGAACCAGTTAGAAAAGTCTAATTAATCATATAGATCAAGTTGGAAGTGTTAGAAACACATTAAAGTGTCTTAGATGCACCAAAACCAGAAAAATAAGGTTTCTGTCAAATACTGATAAGAATAATCGATTATCTCACTTGATAATCGATTATTCTAGTCAGAACATCATATTTTCTTCAAAGTTCACATAAATAATCGATTATCATAAGTAATAATCGATTATTATTGTCAGGAAATCATCTAAGACAATTTTGAGTGATTTTCGGGGTTCTGGGTATCATTTTTGGACGTTCTTAAGTTCTTTCTGGGGGGGTTTTTGACCCTTCTGAAACTGTTGGTGATGGTTTCAAAGTCATTTTATTTGTCTAAGTATGAGTTCACTGGGTTTTGTGTTGTTTAGTGGTCCTTCTAGAACTATTATTGTCTGGTAGTGTACATGGAATGATTTCATACAATTTTTTATGACTTGTTGGGTTGTTTGTGATCTTTTAAAGTGTAATTACTATCACATATATGTTGTATGCAATGTAAAAGTGAAAAGTATGGTTATTGGACGTAATTCCATGATCCTCAAGGGAGGTTACATGGTGGTGCCCTGTAGTGTTGTGATTGATCGTATGAATGGCCGGAGTTCAGGATGGGGTTTATCCTGAAATTCTAATGACCATCCATGCTCAAGTAGAGAGTGATGAGTCATGTGGTGAGAATAGCAAGAGGTCCTAGTCTTAGGTGCTTCCAGTATGGCCCAAGGTGAGTTACAACGGACTTGCACTTATGTGTGTGGTAAGGGTGAAACCCGTTGGCAATGGCTTTTCAAAGCAGTAGAGGCCACCACAAGTACACAAACCCCTGGAACTCGACATTTCATACTAGTCCGGATGGTCAAATCACGTGGTCGGTTATTGGTATCAACAAAATGTGTTCGGTCTTAGTCTGTATTGTGTTATGGTCTTTGCATGCTGTGTGTGATTGTATAACATGATAGTTAGTTCCATTTAATGTATAATCTGATAGAATGTTTATTTGCTTGCTTGTGTGCATGTTGTTATGTATATGTTAGTTTAAATTTAGACTTATCTTGCATGCTTTTCAACCTAGCTTACCCTTGCATTGTTTGGTTTGTGTTGTATGTGTATGTCTTTCCTTTTGCAATGATCATCCAACTTTGGATGTGAGCAGAGGCAGAGGATGTTCCCTTGGAGCAGGCTTTGGAAGGAGAGGACCCAACTCCTAGCTCTTAGATTTTCTTAGGATCTCTTTCTTATAGTTTTACTTTCATTTTAAGAAACTTTGTAATTAATATGTTTTATCCGGTATTTAGGATTTCTCTTTTAGATATTTATATATATTGAGAAATTTTGTAGTTCAAATGTATCCTTAGAAGATAGGATTGCTACTAGACTCTTCTATTATTTTGAGAGACTTCCTTTGTACTTAAAGTTTAAAATTTTTATAGCTCCTCTTGAATGACTATAAAGGTTATTTCTTTACTTATTGTCTTAACTACTTCATTATACTATTATGGTATGTCGTGTCATATTATATCTAGCATGTAATTTATGGGATGTCACATGTTATATTATTTTTTATATGTTTAAAAGGTAGAGTGAAACATCATTTTTCCATAAATCAATCCTTTCATTTCTTGGTTTATTGAACATTAATTGAAGGAATACTCACTATTCTTTCCACGAGAAAGTATTCCCATAAACAAACCCAACAATGGTAATATCAAGATTTTCTTTATAATTTCTTCAATAATTAATAATGGGTCAATCAGAACTGAAACGAAGTGATTCTTGTGTCACGGCGTTATTGTACCAAAATCCAAATTGCTCTGCTGTTTATGCTTCAAGGATAACTTTAATATTGAATTATACATAAACACAGTGTTGAAGTTGCTTAGTTGTACAATGCATATATAAGAATAATACAGAGATGCAATCACAATACTAATTTATATTAAAATTTTGATGTGCAACAAAAAAGATAAAAATCATTTATAATATAAAAATGAAAAATAAAAAACGTTGGAGAAAATAAAAAATAAAAGTTGAGGGAAAAAAAAGACAAAGAAGAAGACAAACTTAGCAACTTATATGAGGAAGTCATTCAACGCATCTTTTCATCGTCTTTGGACGGCGAAAATATTTTTTTTTAAATTTTTTCGTGACAATGAATATGTTGAAATTTATATTCGTCTGTTTTGAGTATTTTTTTTTAAACATAAATTTAAATAAATTAATAAAATAATGACATGTCTACAAATTATTAAAAAAAAATTCAAAATATCATGATACACGCAAAAATGAAGTGTTGCAAGTGCCCTTTTAGTAAGCACGTGAGATATTTATCTTTTGGACTCTTCTATCCATAGCATAACTCATCATTCCGATACATTCTTCTTTTTTAATGTTTTGTATCACCTTTAGTTTTTAAGACAAACTTTCATCAAAATTTACAAACTAACCTTATATATCACGATCAATTTGATGATGAACACGTATTAGATTCTATCATAGGCAATGCAGACTCATCCACCCTATTTTTGCCCGCTCTGATTATTTAGTATGAAAAAGTTGGTAGGTTTTATACATTATTGCTTAATTATGTTGACCGTATTCGCATAATGGTTGAAATCTTAAAAAAATAAATTATTATACAAATAATTTAATAATATTTTGTTTTCAATATTTCATATCTTTGTTATATATTACAATCTACCATTCATCATAATATTGAACTAAACTAACTAAAAGTAAGATGAAGATTCACATCAAATAAATATTTTATATATGTAAACACAAGAATTGACACTATTTTCAATCCATCACATTAAAACAATAAATTTATGTAATAGTTATATTATATCATGTTTTCGTTATTATTCATTATTTAAAAATAATGAATTTATGAATCTATTTTTAATATGATATTTAATTTTATTATTTTTATCTTACGTGTAACTTCTTATACTTGTTCGTGAATTATTTCTAACAAATGTTAAATACATACAAGAGAACTTACTTAATAATTACTTATACCCTCTATTTGTATATATTGATTTTTTTAATAAAATTTTTAAAATAGATTATTTGGACAAATTATTATATATATGTTTTGTTATGAAAATTACATGAAAGGTAATGTTTAAGAACTGTTCCAAGCTGTCCCACACAATGACTTCCACACCTACCAATCACTCTACCATCTATTGTTCAAACAGGTCATCGCCTTCCTTCATCCATCGTCACCAAACAAACTACACAACCCAATTTCTTCTTCTTTTTCCTCTTCACTTTCCTCCATGTTCTTCCGCAAGCCATCACCAACTACCCCTCTGCACTCTCTTCCTTCCCAAACACCATCCTTCTCAAAATCCAAAGACCCCCACAATCACATAATCACCAACAAGTTAAAGTACACCATCTTCTTATCACTCTTTCTTCTTTCATGGCTTCTTCTTCTTCCCCATCACCATCACCATCACCTCACACCACTACAAAACAAAACTACCACAACATGCCAAGGATCAGGACCGTTGTTCTACATCTACGCCCTCCCCTCGCGCTTCAACCTAGGACTCCTCCAACGTTGTCACAACCTTAACATCTACACCAACATGTGCCCCCATGTCGCTAACAATGGCCTTGGCCAACCCCTTCCCACTCCCTCCTGGTACGCTACACACCAGTTCATCGGGGACATGATCGTGCACGCGCGTCTTCAGAACCACCCCTGCCGCACCTCCGATCCCCACGCCGCTCGTCTCTTCTACATCCCCTTCTATGGTGGTCTTCACGCTTCCAGCGTCTTCCGTGAGCACAATCTCACCCTCCGTGATGCTTTGGCCGTCGATCTTGTTGACTTCATCCAGAGTCAACCATGGTGGAAAAGGAACAATGGTAAAAAAAAACTATAACCTAAATCTCCCTGCATTATTGCTGCATTATATATATTATATGTATATAATGGTAAAAAGGAAAATGTGATTGGTTACGTGTAGGGAAAGACCATTTTGTTGCCGTGGGGAGAACAGCGTGGGATTTCATGCGCACAAAAGATGGACCCGACTTCGGAGCAAACATCTTCCTTAACCTACCAACTGTCCGAAACATGTCGGTGCTAACAGTGGAACGACATCCCTGGCAAGGACACAACCAATTCGCAATCCCCTACCCCTCCTACTTCCACCCCAAAACCCTCTCCGAGATGCTCACGTGGCAGAACACCGTTCGTCAACGCCCTCGTCCATTCCTCTTCTCCTTCGTCGGCGGCACGCGCCCCAACCTCGCAAAAGCCAAGGTCCGTGACCACATCGTCACCCAGTGCCACGCATCGGAACGTTGCATTTTGGTCCAGTGCGCTAGTGGTGATGCTCGGTGCCACAACCCCATGAATGTTGTGGAAGTTATGAGCAAGTCCACGTTCTGTCTTCAGGCCCCAGGAGACTCCTTCACGCGCCGGTCAACCTTCGACTCGGTTCTTGCTGGCTGTATTCCCGTGTTTTTCTCAGAGCATACTGCGTATACACAGTACGTGTGGTACTTTCCTACGGAGAGGGATACGTATTCGGTGTTCATAGACGAGAGAGAGGTGAATGAAGGGAAGAAGAAGATCGAAGATGTGCTTGCGGGTATTGAAGAGAAAGAGGTTGAGAAAATGCGTGAGGTGGTCATAGGGTTGATCCCGAAACTCACTTACACGCACCCCAATGCGAGTGGAGTTGTTGGGTTTGAGGATGTTGTGGATGTTGCGCTGCAACAGCTCTCACGGCTCGTTTTGGACGAAACCAGAAGCTTGGTAAGCGCCGACATTTGAACATGTTGAAGCGCGTGCATGGCAACACCAAATTTTTATACAAAAAATGAAAGAGTTTTTATCATGGATGGAAAATTTATAAACATGTTCATTTGTAGAATAGTTTGATTTTTTAGAACTATATTTTAATTTAAGTATGTAAGAAATTTATTTTTATTAAGTTGGTTTTAGTTTGTAAAAGAACTTCTTTTAATAAAAGTATTCATAAATAATTTTAACCACAGAAAATGCAGGTTTGGGAACTAATTGGTTGCAATTATGATAATTGTATTTTGGTGACAAGTTTTAGCTTTTAATTTATCAATTGGGTTTGTTTAAAAGTATATACGTGATTTTAGTCTTTTTCATCCATTCTAATATTCTCATCTTCCATTAACTTGTCATGTAGAAAATAGTAGTTATAATACATGAAAAAATCAATTTCTCAAATATGATTAAATCGTTAAAAATAAAATTGAAGCTAATCACATTCTGAGTTGAACAAGTTTTATTTTTTTCCTTTTTGGGCTCGATCTGTGACCAAGTTGTGAGGTATTAGAGGTGTAAATGGCGGTGGTGGCAGTGAATAGAGGAAGGTAGAAGCAATAAATGGAATCGTTAATAATGTTTGGGATTGAGTGTCGAGGAAAGTGGCGTACATTTAAGGCAACAGTTTTTGGATTTGTATTAATATGCAGATAGTATTGGAGGAAGTTTTTTCATCTTTTACTTAATTTTTTTTTTTAATGTTTAAGTTAACTTGAGATGGTAAAACAATTTGCGTTTGTAGATGTATTAAATAAAATTCGTGACTGATAATTAGTATTTTCGAATATATACCATGTATAGTTTACAATTAATGAGTAATTTAATATTCGTTTATAAACGGTTGAGTGTGAATATAATACTGATCTACTATATTCAATTTAATTAAATTAAATTTTAAATAAAATTAATTTATATTTTATTATATTAAATAATATAAAATTAAATTTTAATTTATTTTATTTTACTTATATTAAAATTTATATATTATTTTGTAATTTTATTTTAAGAATGTATAAAATATTTTTTTTTTATATTTGTAGATATTGGCAAAATTTACTTGGATTATAAAAAATTCACGAATTTTTTTGAAACAGGTAATAGACAGATTAGGATGGAGTTTTCGTTTGCAGGTTAAATTTGCCACGTAATATATTTCAATTAGGGTTTAGTTTTTTATTGAAATGCTATTTCTATAGTATGGTATATGCACAATTAGCGGAAGAAAAATGCTCTTTGAAGAAACGTTGAGCCAAAGATTTGCGTACAAATTGACCAACACCATGTGGTCGCAATCCCCGTCTATTTTTTTCTGGGACAACGACAATTTTTTTTTAATATTTTTTTGACAACAGAACACGTGTCATCATTTTATTGGTATTTTTGAATTTATCTTTAAAAAAATATTTGAAACGGACTATTCATAGACTGCCACGTATGCATTGTCAAAAAGTTGTCAAAAAAGAGTTGTTAAAAAGAGATTTTTTCTTTTTTTCTACTCTATATTTCTCTGAGATTTGGTTTCATGCATGACTCATCAAAAAATAACGAAGAAAGAGTGTGTACCGAACATGTTTGACTTAAAAATTCTTAGATAATACTCCATCGCCTTAAAAAAGTGTCATAATTTATCATCAGTTTTATTCAATATTCTTTTATTTATCAATGATATAAAGTTAGAAACACCATTCATATTCATGTGTGTACTTATATATATTCCATTGTAAGACAAACATGCATGTTTTGATTAAAAATAACTTTTGTTAAAAACATTGTGATATTCAAAAACTATATGTTAGCTGTAAATGGAGTATATAGAATGGAAGTAATGTGTTGTACATTACAAATAAGATATAGTGTTTTCTTTTAATTTTTTTTTCTGTTGATTAAGAATTTTCTGCACGTTAACTATAATTAATTAACGGTATATCAGATTAGGGGAACATGATAGTTTCCTGACAAGTAAGAGAATTAAAGTTTACTTTCATCATGACCAATAATACTTAATTAGTATTTGTTTATAATATCTCTATAATACTTTTACGTATGAACCACAAGGTATTAGAGAGTGGGGATTTTATATTACGGCTTTTGGGAAATGAGCTATTAGGTAAATTTTTTACGAACAAGTTAGATAAATTTATAGAAGCAGATTGCGAGCCAATTGTCCATTTTTTATTTTTTATTTTTGTTTTATGGTTTTCAATTGTTTTAACATTTCTTTAAGAAAATTTATTTTTGTGAAAATCTAGATTCATCTTGGGTTTATTAACTTTATATATATAATGTGTCAATAGCTAATTAACTTTAAATTCAAATCAAATTAAATAGTTTTTTTCAAGGAGATGGACTAAATTTATGTTATAGAAATTATAACACGAATAAAAATATTCAAACTTATTAATCGAGATCTTATATCAACTATATTTATAATACGATAGGTTAAAAAAAATCTTGTTATATTAAATTTAAGTAATAGAAATCATAAATAAAAATATTTAAACTTATTAATGGAGATCTTATATTGACTACATTTATTACATGATAGATAAAAAAAATAAATTTTCTTAATGTTCATATTGTGTTAAGAGTTATTAGACTCTAAGTTTATTATAATTATTAGACGAAATTGTTTAAAAATCCTTATTTTAAAGTTTAACAAAAACGTTTAAAAAGAAATATTTAACAAAATAGCGTCTATAAAAAGAATCATTTAAGATAACCACTAAATACAGGATATACAATATCTATATTGAAGACTATTTATGGAGATATTTTATTATGCAACAGAAAGTTGACTAAAAATTTATATGTTTATATTCATATAGTTAATTACTAAAATATATATTAAGATATTTATATATGTAAATAGTTAATTATTAAAAAATATATATTAAGATATTTATTTATTTTTAGTACATAGTGTATATATAGTAAATATTTAATTATTAAAACCACTGTTTTGTTATAATTACTTAATTTTGTTAATATGAAAAATGTATTTTAAATGTTTAATTTTTATATACTATTACAAATAAAAAACTATTAATTCTATAAAATTATAGAAATTTAAAATGAATATTAAATATTTACAAACTAAATTATTTCAATCTAAATAAATAATATTAATTCAAATTTTTATATAAATAATTAATTAATTAAAATATAACAATTTAATTAAAATAAAAATGAGAAAGCTGGTTCTTTAAGCAGAATCTTTGACCAGCCTATGATCATGATCAGATTTTATCATTTTTAGAAAAATTAAAAGCTTTTAAATAAGGGCAATTTTGATATTTCATGAAATTTTGAAGGTACAGAGTGAAAGAGTTAGAGGTGTAGGATGAAACACCTAAACTTTGAAGAGGGAAGAATGAAGGGCCCTGGATTTTTGAAAGAAGATGGAGGTGAACAAGATCGGCCTTGGACCAGTTTTATTTCATGCACCTCCCTTTTTCCGTTATCTGCACCCACCCCTGGTTGCTTTTATTTTATGATTAGGCCAATCGTATTTACTTCGTGCAGCTCAATTATGATAACCACGCAACAAATGTATTTTGTTTGTCTTATTTTTTGGGTCTTTGTTTTATCTAACTCGTTCCACCCTACAAACATCTCCCACTATATTTCTCATTGCACCCCGATTTTCACTATCTGGCACCCTTATGAGAGTTATTTTCTTTTTCAGCTGTTTTAAATTTTGGGCCTTTATTTGTTTTAAAACAAAACACATTTCTTTCAAGATTTATTTTACTACACCACTCTTAAACGTAAAAAATAATGTATATATAAAAATTATAAAAATGAAAAATAATTTATCACGTTTTCTAAAGATGAGTACTTGTAAGAAGTATCCATTTTGTTTTAGTATTCAATATATTTTCTTTTGTATATAATTAAAATATTTTTTTAAAATGTATGAGTACTTGAGTGTTCATTCGTGTCGTATTTAATACCTTTATTCAATATATTTTTTTAGTACTTGTAAAGATGAGTACTTGAGTGTCCATTTTCTAAAGATGAGTACTTGTAAGAAGTATCCATTTTGTTTTAGTATTCAATATATTTTCTTTTTTATATAATTAAAATATTTTTTTTAAAATGTATGAGTACTTGAGTGACCATTCGTGTCGTATTTAATACCTTTATTCAAAAATAATTAAAATACAATTTTCTAAAAGTATGAGTACTCATGTGACCGTTCGTGTTGAACCATCTTGTCATCCTAATACTTGGTTAACTTTCTTTACTAAAACATTACCAAAAAATATGAAATTCTTAAAATTAAAAATATCAACATTAACAAACAAATAGTTTTTCATTTAGAACTATGTGGTATAGTGCTATCAACTTCCTCACATATGACCGAATCTTGGATAAAAATTCGGTTTCATAGACCTAACATTATATTTATAGTTTTTCATAATAAATTATAGTGATATTTCAAACTCTACTTTTGACTTATTTTTCATTTTATGTTCGTCATCCCGTCTCGATTTGTATTGTGACAAATGGAAAAATCATGTGAATTTTTCTTTCACAACTAAACTTTAAAATATAAACCATTACAAACTTCCACACAAATATTTAAACCTTTCAACGTACTAATTTAATTCATATTCTTTTGAAGAAATATTATTAATATCCATTGCCTTTTCAATATTAATAAAATATTTATATATATATATATATATATATATATATATATATATATATATATATATNNTTNTTTTAAACAGTGTTTAAGTCCTTGTACACAATAGTCATCCCATCGAGTATCTCGTGAAAATATAATATGTATTGGAATTATATCTACTGTAAAAAGAAAAATCTTTCTTATTAATATATTTCCAACCATACTAGGTATAATTTTACAAAAAAAATAATTATGAAATATTATTTTTTAATTTATTCACCAGGCATTAACCACCCTCCTACAACTCAAATTCTTGATATTTGATCTCCAAAACCATCTTTTCCCACAATATCTACTGTATTTTCCTCTTCTTCTCTCTCTACTACAACTACATAGTGCAAGTCCGTTTTAATTGTTCAAAATCATAAAACATTTGCAGGATTTAACTTGTTTATCATACATAAGGGGAAAGAGAACAACAACTAACAAAAAAAATTATTGATGATATATTTATATAAGAGCGTGGTATAAATCTTTTAATTTCCATGAATCAATTTCAGAATATTGTAAGGAAGGCATAATTGGGTTCCACTAAAACATTCATTTGCATATATTTTATTTGAAGCTTCAGTAGGGTGAGCAAAGTCAAAAAAATAATATTCATTCCGGTTTGCACAAGGTTTCCTTCTTTGGACACAGGAGTCAAAAATATATTTGAAACCTGAAAATGTAATAAATAAAAGCATCAGCGGTAATCATATTAGAATACAAAAAACATATGAACTTTTTAATTTCTTTTTTTTAAAGAGATTATTGGGAGACGTTGTTTACCAAATTTTTCAGGAGAATTTCTTATTTTCTTGGAGAAATTGTAATTATCCAAATTAATAAAGTGTGAATGTGAGAGTTGGGTTTGCAGCTCTTGTAGCTTCGTAGGGAGTTTTTCTGAGTAGTGTTTAACCTTTTGATTTATGTCTTCATTGCATTTTTGAGAATATGGTGTCCTTATAACACATGTTGGTGTGCAACCAATTTCACCAATTCTACTTACCACAAACTTCCGAGCTCCAAGATCATAAATTCTCTGGAGAAAAAGAAAGAATGAAGGAAACACATTTTTCACATTCTTTGGGAAAAATTAAATACTTATGACATGTAAAATACCTAATTGAAAGGTGACATATTAAAATTTAATAATTACTACATATGAGAAATCATCTTATAACTCAAACCATTTATTAAAAGGTTACCTTGATACGTGAAGCCAATTGTTCAAGTAGGTAATCTGCATATTTTTCTGGGTTTAGGTTGTTATTCGTTCCATTTGGATACTTGAAATAATTCAACATGTAATCATTAGATCCAATTGATAAGAGATATAAAGAATTGGCTAAGTAATGCCTTAGATTTGTTTTGTTATGTATGCTTCTTGGAAGATCATTGGCCACAGTTGAGGTGAAGTATTCAATTTGTTTGTCTAAAGACAAGCAATCCCCCTTCGTCACAAAATAAAAATATGATTAGAAAGAAACTGAATAAGAAACTTTTATTTGAGTCAAACATGTTTCGTATTATGATGTAGTTACTTTTAAAAAATTATATTTTTCCTAGATTAAATGTATGTTTATTTTGTTTATGTATTTTATAAAAATTATATAAAGCATATTTTCAACAAATAACATCTAAATTATTTATTATATCATAAAAGGAGTTCCACTATTAATTAGAATATAACTTTCATGTCTTATTAATTAGAATATAACTTTCATGTCTTGTTAATTAGAACATAACTTTCATGTCTTGTTTGTTCAAAGGATATTTTATATAACTTTCGTAGCAAAGAAATAAATATATAGTTTTTAAAGATAAAACATAATTTTAGAAAATAGTTTGAAAAAAAAACGTACTAAACTATTTATTTATTTTGAATCTTACTGCTCTAGTTGAATTCAAGATTCCACAAGAGCCTGATGCATAGTTAATCCCTATGATTACTTCATTTCTCTTAGACTTTGGCACACCTAAGTACGGAGGTGGCATTGGCAAACCCAATCTAATAGCTACAAAAGGAAAAAAAAGATGTAAAAAAATCTTAATAAGATTGTTCTTTTTTTTTTTACGTTTACATGGAAACATTAAATAAAAAAGTTACCAATAAGGTCAGCAAGGGTTTTGCCATTGCTAAACCTTCCTGTAGAACAATTATTGAAGTCAATGCCATACGGAAATGCATTTGCCTTAGCAAGTGTGTTGAGATTGTTGTTATTTCCGGCGTCTACAGTTGAATCACCAAAAACGTATAAAGCTGGCACAATCCTCTTTTTAGGATGTGAGGCATTGGCCAAGAATGCTAATTGTTGAGTTATGATTATGGAAATAATCCAGAAAATTTTTAAGCTTTTTTCCATTTTGTTTTCTTTTGGAGCAATTGAATAATGCAAATAATGTGTTAAATAATGGTTTTTATAGTAAGCATTATTGCTTCATAAGGAAAAGTACAACTCAAATGTGTGTAATTATCTCTCAGCATGCTTCGTTGTTTTATTCCTATTTTGTTTCAAAATACAGTTTTTGTTATTCCTTTCCAAATTAAGTAAAGGCTAACTCATTTTTCTTTATTCTGCCCTTCTTCATTATCTTTAGCTCCATCCTTCTTCAATTTTCTTAAATAATTTCTAAACTTATATTTTGTATTTTTCTTTTTGTGTAAATATAGTTTCTATTAGTTACAAAGTAGCCATATATAGAATAGTTATGTCCAATAAAATTCATTTTTATAGCATTTTTTATTTTTAAATCTCTTTATTGTAAACACTTTTACTCTAATAAATAATTAATATTAACAATTAAGTTTTAAGAAAATGAATTGCAAAAGTAAAATGTGTCTGTAATTAACTCTTATCTTCTTAAATTTATTTTTCTCTTAAATTTGTTTCTTACACATCACTTTTTTTTTAAAAAAAAAAGAGTATTTTTTTATTTATTTGTTTTTATTACCAAAGAAGATTGTATGATAGTAAATTGAGTACTTAGGGTACTTCAATCCTCATAAGTGACATTTATAAATTCAATTGTAATAGTACGTCCTTTAATTACGTTTTTCTATCAATCCTACACCGAACATAATATATTTTTCTATTAAAATATTTAATTTTTCTCAAAGAATGTGAAAAATGTGTTTCCTTCATTCTTTCTTGCTCCTAGAGAATTTATGATCTTGGAACTAGAAAGTTTGTGGTAAGTAGAATTGGTCCAACATGTGTTATAAGGACACCATATTCTCAAAAGTGCAATGAAGATGTAAATCAAAAGGTTAAACATTACTATGAAAAACTCCCTGCGAAACTACAAGAGCTTCAAACCCAACTCTCACATTCACGCTTTGTTAATTTGGATAACTACAATTTCTTCCAAAAAATAAGAAATTCTCCTGAAAAATTTGGTAATCAACGTCTCCCATTAATCTTTTAAAAAAAGAACTGAGAAGTTCATGTGTTTTTTGTATTCCAATATGATCACAGTTGATGTTTTTATTTATTACATTTTCAGGGTTCAAATGTATTTTTGACTCTTGTGTCCAAGAGAGAAAACTTTGTACAAACCGAAATGAATATTATTTTTTTGACTATGCTCACCCTACTGAAGTTACAAATAAAATATATACAAATGAGTGTTTTAGTGAAACTCAATTGTGCCTTCCTTACAATATTTTGAAATTGATTCATGAAAATAAAATATTTGTACCACATTCTTATATAAATATATCATCAACAATTTTTTTATTTGTTGTTCACTTTCTCCTTATATATATGATAAACAAGTTAAACTCTTCTTAATATGTGTTATGATTCCGAACAATATTTTCAATTAAAATTAAAAGGGACTTGTACTATATAGTAGAGAGAGAAAAAGTTAACAATATTTTCAATTAAAATTAAAAGAGAATTTGTATTATATAGTAGAGAGAGAGAAAGTAAAAAATACAGTAGATATTGTGGAAAAAGATGGTTTTGGAGATCAAATATCAATAATTTGAGTTTTTGAAGGGTGATGAATGCATATAAGGAAGGTGAATAAATTAAGAAAATTATATTCTATACTTATTCTTTTGTAAAATTATACCTAGTATGATTGGGAATATATTACTAGGAAAGATTTCTTTTTATAGTAGATATATTATGTAGCTAATAGTCCAAGTCCATTTTGTTATAACTTTTCCTTTAAAAATTCTTTTAGATGCCCAATCTTTTTTCTAAAGTACACCTCCTTTATTTTATTTTTACACCTCTTCTACATCATGGGTTTGTGCCCTAACACTTTCTTCTTGCATCCCTTCCATTATAAAATCTAGATTTTACCCCTTAGTAAAAAGTAAAACCCTAATCCTATTTTTCTCTTTCCATCATTCTAATTTTCTTTTATATTTCTGAATGGCTGTTTCAATACCAAAAGCAACTCAATATATTTTGAATGTCCAATACCAAAAGCACAATAATTCAAATTTTGTTTGGAGTGTAGAGTGTTAGGTATCCGCTCTTCATTTGTTATAGCAGTCAATCACACAAGTAATACTTTTCTACACTGCAGAAAAAGGTTCATCACCAGATACACAACATAAACTTGGGCTACTGAAAGTATAAGAAACATTAGAGGGCAATTTCTTACGTTGGTCGGTATGATAACCTATAGAACACCCATAATATATAAGTATAGTTTAACTTTGATACATTTTCTGTAAAAATCTCAGCCAAGTAGAAACTCGTGGATTCAATCGTTGGTCATCTAGATGCTCCTTCTTTCACAGATACAAATATGACCATTTTTGCACCAGATTTTGGTTTACAAATCGTTGGTCATCTACACTCAGATTTGGTATCAATATCAATCAAAGTCTTTCTTTCATACACTTTAATAAATCAAAAATTGAGATATATGCACAACAAATATCTGGTAAACTCAGCCGCTGAATGAGTTGAACCAATTCGGTTCCCAACTACTCAGGAATTTATTGACCAATCATAACTCATGTAAGAGACATTAGCATGACCACCATCACCTAAGAGATGTGTCAAAAGACCAGCTTTGTTTGCATCCAAGTAATTTATTATCCACTTTAACATGTTCTTGTCTTGTCCGAAATCCCCAGAGTACCTGCCAATATAATTTCTTGAGCAGAATGCTAAAGATTGCAAGTCGAAACCAAGGCTGCAGAAAAGCACAAACTGCTTACCACTTGAAAATTGGAGTGAGATGAATCGTTCTCTTCTCCAAGTCCACTTCAATTCCATCATTCTCAAAAAACTCTCTAGCTGCACATCTCAACTCTTCTGCTACTCTATAGGGTGAGAAAAACCTCACCTTTGGGCTCGACTTCGTGCCATTACAAAGGCCAAAGTGAACTAACGGATTCATTTTTACAAGAGCAAGCTGCAGTTTTGTAGGAACAAGTGAATCATTCTTAGTGACAGGAAGTTGTTTCCATGAGAAAGGAATGAATTGACTGGGAACTAGAAAAAAGTAAATTATAAAAGACTAACAAAAGTTGTTGAAACTGTAGCAATGGATAAATTCATCTTTGGCTTCAAGTTTCAAATAATGAATTAATGATATGCAGAGTGGTACTATTTTTTAAGTCAGCAACAGCACCTTCCATTTAGTGTCAGAAAAATAAAGTTCTATATGTCATTGTTTGATTTGAAAGCTTGATGGAAAGTTCTATAAAGAACATGATTTCGTCCCTAATTTACATGGTTGTTAACGATAAGGGTTCAGTTCAACCAACATCAAATTATCCAAAACCTTATGCAGAGAAACTGCTTACCTCTAAGCGCCTGTCTCCTGAGCCAAAGGGCTTGATTAAAGAGTATGGTGACCTCCGATTGCTTCTGAGGATTCCATTTTTAATAGCACTAAGAGAATAAGGTTGCCCTCCTATCAAGTAATGGAACTCAGAGAAGGATCTCCTATTAATCACACCTTCAGGACACCCGACTCTAATGACAGCATGGATGATCATAGCATTGTACAAATTTAAGAAGAAGGCAAGTGTCTCGTTTTCTGATAGTTCCAATAGATTCACCCGCTGCAGATCTTGGGTCATGTTTACATACCTGCAGTTAGGAAAACAAGAAATTTAACTTTAGTTACGCAAAATATGATACCTGCCACTTCGTTCTTTTCATGTTCTCTGTAAGTATATCAAAGTACATTCACTTCATAAAAAGTCAACTACATTCTTACCAAGACAGTGAACACAGAAGCAGGGCAAAAGTAAAAGGTTCAGCAGAGACAGCAAGTGAGCCGCTCAATTGGGAAATATTCCTATTCGTACTATTAACATTACATCCTGCTTTGTTATTATTACTTCATTATCATGAAAATCATTTCAAACCATCAATAACAAAAGTCTAGATTCCTTTCATCATGTTTAAGTAATGTAGATGTTATATAGTAGTTTATACGGGAAACGGTTCAAATCACATTGCTTGAGAGAGAAAATCCAGGCATTGCCTTACATTCTCAAGTTGTTCGTTGAAAATTAAAATTTGCCAATCAAACTAATTAGTATCAAAATTGATGAATTCAACAACAAAGCTTGACTAATTTAAAGACACTAAATAGGTAACGCGGTGAAAATCAATGATTAGACAGCCCAGCTTGTCTATTTGCATGTAATGAATTCATTATTACTCACATCAGAAGGGATATGAAATTCTGAAAATTAAAGACCCGCAAGAATATACTTAGAATGAGCAAATATATGGTACTCGGGGAAACAAAATCATGCATTGCATTCACAATAATATACACAAAATATACAACTTGGTGTATATGTATGTGACACGACATACCTACGAAATTCTTCACTTTTGCTAATGGCCAGATAATCAACACGTTGCCTGTCTTCAGAAGCATAAGACTCAAGAATAGCACACATAATCTTGGTGAGCCTATCACACACTGCAGCTGCAGCCTTCGGTTCACTATCATACGTGGCACCACGGAAGTTAAAGCATTTGGAGATTAAGGGTTCGTGCTCAATGAATCTATAGAAGTGGTTTCCCTCCTCGAAATCATTTTCCCTAAAAATGGAGGTTGACAATGGCAAGAATAATATTAATGAAGGAGTGTGGCTCGTTTATTAAAATGCACTTGTTGTTTCATAAAAAAAACTTACCCGAAAACATGATGGATGAAGTGCTTCTTGCATAACTGTTTTCCAATCTCAACAGCCTAAACATATGTTTGTAATGGAAACCATTTAGTGGAAACTTTGCAGTTAGAGCAACAAAATTGGGGAACATAGTATGTTTGAAATTGCAACATTGAAAACAATGTAGATTATATTAAGAAAGCAGAAATTATAACTGTCGTGTGCCAATTCAGGCCTAGCCACATAATATTAAGAAACCGCATACTAGTCATTACAATGATTGTTGGAAGCAATTAACCTTACAAATGGCAGCCATTACTCGATTCCCACTATGACCACTTTAATAATAATATATTTTATTTCAAATTTAATCTAAAACAATTTAAAGATAGATAATTACACATATTTAATAAGTTTTACAAATTGGTATAAATTATTTTATCAATTTTTCCTAATTTTTTTTATAAAATATCTATAATTTAGTCATTTAATTTCTATAATTTTATATTTACGTTCATCTGTAATTGTCTTTACTATTCTACATTTAAACTAGTTAGTGTTAATAAATATCGTTGCAATTTATTACAACTTAAACTTTAATCTAAAACATCAAATGAAATTGCTCTATTTTGTTATAATTTGTAATTACTCGAATCACAACTAAAATAAAGTAATGATAATAATATATTTTTAAAAATAAAGATTGGTAAAAGTGAAAGAGTTACTCATGATTAGAGATGGGTTAAATTCAGATTAAACACGCTTTTAGTATCATAATATCCCACTTCACTTATTGAAGCGTTTTAACCTGAATTTTGGAGTTGCTTTATCTTTTAATATTTTTATTCTAATAATAATTATCAGAATAATTTTTTTAAAAACATATTTAACTATAATTAAAAAAATAGACACGCATGTTTCACTGGCTATTAATATTTTTTTATCCTATTATGATATTTATTTCAATTAATACGTTATGACATTTATTTTAACTTATAATAAAATTTATGTAAAAACTATCAAGACTCCAATTTTAACTAAAACGATATACATAGAAGGATTAAATGAAAGTTAATTTGTACATATTTTTTCTATAGGCATCTTAAGTACTCAAGTAGATATAAAATACTTACACTTTGTTGATTAAAAGAAAAAAAAAAAGTATATACATGTTTAAATTTTATCATTCTAAAAATAAAATGTCATGTCTTTGTTAATATCTATATAATTCATGTCCCTTAAAATTAATTCATTATTAATTTTATCATTGAATTCAAACTCAAAATTTAATAAATAAAAAAATAGAAAAATGAAATAAAACTCAAATTGAACATACCTTGGCAGGAGCGTAGCCATGGTTGCCAACCAGAAACTCCACCAACTCGCTCCCTGCAAAGCAATTCCTCACAATCTTCATTTTCAACACTCTGTCCTGAATTGGCAACCTCTGCCTCAAAACCTTAACTACCTTCAAAGTCTCCTCGGCCGCTTCTTCCTTCACTGTTTCCTCTGCCGTTTCATCGAATCCGTAAACCGGAGCCGCCGGTCCCTCTCCTTCTGCGTCTTTCAATTGCCTCTCCAATTCCTTGTTGTCGTCCTTCCGCAGTGCGTTGAGTTCCACCAGCCCTCCTATCAGCTTTTCACCAAAGAAAATCTTCGGCACCGTCGTGCTCCCGGTTCTCTCCCTCAATTCCTCATCCCGTTCCGTGAACACGTCCACATTTATCTCCACGAACCTCAGCGCTCTCTCTCTGAAGAAGCTCCGCACTGCGCTGCACTCTCTGCAGTTTGAGCGCGAGAAGAAGCTGATGCGGCACTGTGAAAACGGTGCGTTCTTTTTCACCGCGACAACGATTTTCAGTCCAGAGAGGTTGAACTCTGTCACGCCTTCGTTCTTGTTCTTCTTCAAAGCATCATCGGTTTGGTGCCTAAGAGTGGAGATCCCTCGCGAGATTGCAGACGATAGCTCATGGCGGCGCTGGTGAAAGAACTTGCCAAATGCAGAGGAAACCGTGACGTCGTTTCGGAGTGATGCGGTCGGGGGCACAGGCTGTGGGAGAAGCGCGTGAGGCTGCACGATTGGGAGCGTGGATGTAACGGTCAAGTTGTTTTGAACTTTTTGCGGTGAACTCAACGACGTCGTTTCTGGTGCTGTGGATTGTTCTGTTGTTGTTATTGGCTCTTCTACTTCCAAACCCATTGTTGTTGTTTGATGTTTGAGTTAAAGAGGAAAACTAGGTGGAAGTGAGAACGAGAGAAATGGAACTACGCTGAATTTAAACTGTGAGAGTTCTCAGATTACAAAGTAAGCACATTTAAAAAACATTTTTTAAGTTCTTATTTTACTATCTATTATTTTATCAATTATATTTTTTTCTCAACCAAATAAAGAATAAATGTATTTAATTAAAGAACAATATAAAAAATAGGATATATAAATGAAAATGGGAAGATAATCATTTTTAAAATTATGTTTAGTGTTTTTACTCTACCAAACAGTAGAAATTAATTTCATTTTCTCACACTTAAACATTTTTCAGCTAAACAAACATTAAAAGACAAATATGAATATTTTATAAAAAAATAGGATTTATGATAAAAAAAAAAGTAAAATATAGGATTTTGACAAATGGTTAGTGTGGAGAGTTCGAGGATTCGAGGAACTCTCACGTGATAGTGACGCACAAAAAAATTAAACAAATTAGTTTTTTTTATTACGAAAATGTTTATTTAGGTTTTGAATATTTCAAGGGTGGGTTTGGTTGTACTGTTTTGAGAATTCAAATGCACGTTCTGAAGGTAAAGATTAAAAACTATTTAAAATAGTTTCAATTTAGTTTATACTTCAAATTTAAATTCATTAACCTTGAATTAAATCAGAAGTTAATCTTTAAATAAATTTCATTAGTTTTACATCATAGTTTTTACTCTAAACTGAAAAAATACCTAAATTAACCTGTAGTTAAATAATGTATTCTACTTGGTCATGGAATACTCGAGTTAATTAAAATCATTAACAAGGTAAAATTTTGTTTAACTAATTTTAACAACTATATTTTTTAAATTTGAATTCAACACTGCTAATTAGCTTATAAGCATTCATTACCAACGGCATTATGATCATAATAACTAATATTAATTATTTTAAATATATTTAATTAATTCTTTTAATTACTATTTTTAATTGTGTTATTGAAGTCATATTTAGAATATTTTAATTTAACAAAGTTGTAACTGTGTATTCAAATAATTGAAAATTAATATATGTCCATGTCCATTTTTCATTTTCGGATGTAATTTGGATTATAAAAGTTATTTCACTATTATAATATATGTTTTGTTTTAAAATATAGCTTATCTTAAAGTATGGGTTGATTTTAGCTTGTAAGAAATTTAATGTATTTTATTTTTGTTAAAATGTTTTTTTTTCTCAAACTTATAAATAATTAACCAAATAGTTTTTCTGAAATTATTTATAATTAATTAGTCTGTTCAAATTATATATTTAATAACTGATTTTATTATCATTAAATAATATCTTATTATAACAAATTCAAAAAAAAAATATAGAAAAAAACTATCCTTATTTAATACTTTATCAGTTTTTTTCTTCAAAGATGTACTTCTACACTAAATTAAAAATAAATTCTGCAAATGACAAATACATAGATGTCATGTAAGTTTACTTATATAATAACTTAATGAGGTTGTTAATTATAAAGCATGCCATGGTTAATTTTTTTATCTATTTTTAAAATAACCTTCATATATCGTACGTGTTTTTATTTTCAAATTTGATTGAAAAATTGACTTCAACTTTTGCTTTTAAGTTTCTGATAACAAATTATTAAATACTTATTAAAAAAATTAATTTACCTTTGGCATTTATTAATAAGTATTGACCAGTGTTTGTTGAAGAAAAACAAATAAATTTTTGTTCTGACTGAGTTTCTAACAAAAACTGACTTTCATCGTATTGTTGAATAATGTTGTGCTTCCACATGGTACAGTATCTCAGTGTAAAATATATTTTTTATATTATATCGATGGTAGTTTATTAGGTATGAAAAATAATATGGGGTTATAGGCATAGAAAATGGGCACAGGGACCATTTTTTAAATAAAAATAAAACTTATAATCCGAATATTAATTTTAATTTTAACTGGTACAAAAAGTAAATGTAGTGATATGTTTTTAATAAATAAAAAAAATTATATTAGTTCTAATTATAATTGTATAAAATAATTTTTTTTAATTGATACATATTGAAATCTTAAAGTTTTCATATCTTGGTTATAGTATTTATATTGGTTATAGTATTTATATGAACACTTTCTTTTTCCATTTACCCTTCTAATATCATGAGTATATTCTTATTTATTTCGTTAATACTTATTACATCATGGATTTACACATGTAAACCTCTTAACATCATCAATATAATTGTATAGAAAATAATTTTTTTTTTACTTGGTACATATTGAAATCTTAAAATTTTCATATCTTGGTTATAGTACCTATATGAGCATTTTCTTTCTCCATTCACCGTTCTAGTAACACTTAGTGTATCATGGATCTACATATATGTAAACCTCTTAACACCATCATCATTGCAACTATTGCAACCACGATCATCACCATACCTACAACCATGGATTTGCATCGTCGACGAGGCTTTCCCTCTCATGGGAGGCTTGCTCCTTTGCGTTCTATTATTCGTGATTTAGTTTCTTCGACATCGCATCCTCGTCTTTAGTGAGTCGCAATTGAAGACATAACTCTCCGTAATGTCGTTTGTCATTACTTATTAGCAGAGTCTAGAAGCGTCATGCTCTTTGAACTCTCTCGTTTCTTGAAAATTACCATTGTTGGTGGTCTCATTCCAAAATGTTCTAAAAGTCATTTATACAACACTTTTTGCGTTTTCAACATAGTTATCCAAGGTTGTCGATTCCTCAGTCACCATCACATCGTACTTCCGATCAAAACTCCAACTCACCGACAATTATTTCTCTCTTTCCTCTTATTTTCTTTTTTGGCTAATTTTTGTGAGTGAATGTGAGTGTTAGAGTACACTAACCCACTTGTCCAGAAATACATACTATAGTGGCCATTTAAGGTTGTTTTTAGTATTAATGTCAAATCCATGATTTTCGTCTAGTACAAAGTTCAGGAGAAGAAGCTTTTTGTGGAGGAAGTATTACACATGGTTGTGCTCTCAAAAATATTTGTAGAGGCATACTTGGAAAAGCCTGTAATAAAATGTAGTGATAATTGTACTTGCCTATTTCAATGATTCTCAAAGCAAAGCCACCATGGATGTTGGTGTTATTATCGGCCTCAATGTTATTTGTATAATCAATGAACCCACCACTACAACAATTGAATATGGTTTTGATAAGAAAAATGATTGTGTTGGTGAACGAAATATTTTTATTTTTTACTTTACTGATAGTATATTCGATGTGTCTCTTTTAAGAACAAGATTTTTTAAATTAGGTGTTAAAAAGATTTTCTATACTGCTATCTACTTCTTTGTTAAGTTTTTATTTTATTCTTATGTGTTAAGTCTTTACAACAAAAACAAAAGCTAACACTATATTGATTCATTTTTATTTACAGTCACAAAATTGATAAAATGACTATATTTATATGCTTATTTAATTTTTTTTTTAAATTTGAAGAGCAATTAACTTTGAAATCGTACTACCAAAACTAAATTTGATAAAAAAAGAGAGAAATATGTGTAACAATTATTCGTCGTGAAAGTAATAACGTGGATATAAGAAAAACCTTTTTCTTTCATTAACTATGAATTACTTAACTCATAATGTATCATTTAAAAGCAAGAAAAGATTATGAACAAAATAAAAGTTATCGAAATAAATAATAGACATCAGATTTGGAAATTAATTACAATTTTGTAGATATTTATCCAAATTTGAAAATAATGTTTTAAAATTTTTAATTTTAAATTTTATTTTAGTGTCAATCTAATTCATTGGAACGCGGAACTGAATGATGTATCCAAAGTGTTGCCCCCAAAAAGGCATCGCACGTACACATCACAACGGAATCACCAACCAATGCTGGCCATAGACAGCACCTAATCTGACAAAGACAAAAGTACCCTTTGTCAAGACCATCAATTTTTTTTTCTTTTTTTCATTTTCATTTTCTATCTATGAGTAAATCAATTGCTGCACACTCATTTCAATTTAATCACCTATTTTGTAAGATCTTGCTTAGTTTCAACATCTTTGTTTTCAGAAAAAAAAAATTACACTAAATTCTTTTTTTTTAAATAGTTTTTGACACACCTAAATCTTTTACACTTATTTGATATTATCTTTATTTATTTTTTACTCTCTTTTTTCTTAAAAAAGTATAAAAAATTATATTTTTATAATAATTTTATCTTTATATTCTAATATAAAAATGTGTCATAATATTATTATTATTTATTTTTAAGTATTCTTTTGATAGAACCTTATTCTATCCTTAAGTAAAGATAACTTGAAACACATGATTTCTTTTTTTTTTTAATTCAATATGAATTATAGACTAATTTCTTGAAATGCAATTAAGAAGTATATGTATACCTAAACTTACCATTTAAGAAACAAAATTCTCTTTCATTTATATACTTGAAATATGTTATTGAATGCATTTGTATACTTTTTTTGGAAACTTCAAAAGTTTCTTCCTTGTTTAAATTTAGACTAAATTATGATTTAGGTCAATTTAATATTACAAAGAAGTTATATAGATATATTTACATTTAGCAAGGATGTTTTTGTAATTTTACTATCATGGAATGTGGCGATAATGTAGGGGAAATTGGATTGGTTGATTGAGTTAGGAGTGTTGATAGGGAAAAAGGAAAAATACCGAAATTACTTTGATTTGGGTCTAAGTGGGGACATTGTGTGAAATTAGGACTAATTCCATCTTAATTAGTTTCTTTTTTCTTAAGCCATAATTAAAGGTTTGGGGAATTGGCATTGCAAAAAAGTCTCAACTTAACTAACAGTCATATCATAGAAACACGTTTTTGTTTCAGACTAAGAAAATTCTCATTTTGGTATTGTTGCTTTTAATAGTTTCTTTAGAAAAAAAATGCGTTTTGTTTAGATGTGTTGATCAAGAAGCAATGTTCCGAATTATAATACGGCACGAAGAATGAGAAAGTGTAAAGCTTTTAACATATAAAATAACATTGCGGCAATTTAATAAATTGAAACTGGACAAAAAAGCAAAGAGAATGTTTACATTGATTTTCTTTACAGGAAAAGTTACTTATATTTTTCAAGTATTTAAATTAAATTTTGTGTGTGGTATATGTAATTTTTTTTCTCTCTCTCTTTTGCATTCTATGTATGAGTTTTCGTTTTTTTCTTCCTTAAGATTTAACTATGTTTCTTCTTTTTATATCTATGCTTTGCAAATATTATCTTTTTTTTAAAAAAATCTGATTATATTATGTTGTTGCTGGAAATTTAAGAATTATTTACACATGATTCATTCTTTAATTATAGTAAGTTTACTCAGTTACTCTTTGGTCAATTGAGAATTAGATAATTCTGTATGACATGAATTCAGTCGGTTAAAAGAATGTGAATCAAAAAGTTTCACTTATCATATCTTAAACATGATTTAGAATTAAAAATGATTATATTAAATCAAAGCATAATTATTATAAGTCGAGTCGTATTAGGTTAGTCTTAATCTGAAACCCATTGCAAAATTTATAAATATGGATTTTAAGTATTGAAGTAGATTAGTATATTTAATGCACATTTATTGTAAAATTACCAAATATATATTGATTTTTGTATGGTAACCTCTAAGTTTGATCGAAGGACAATAAGAGGGAAGTGAAGGGAGAATCATGACTTGTATAAGTAAGTTAGATGAATGGAATAAGGAGAAAAATTGACCTAAACGCCATAAATTGAAGTAGTAAGTATTTGTTAGTTCCAAAAATTCTTTGTTTTTCTTTTTGTTCAACTTATTTAATTGTGTATTAAATTTTGCTATGTTTGATTAATTTGTTTTAAGTCTCTATATTTTGGATTTTCTCCTCTTTAGAATTAAAATTGGTTGAGTATAATATAGGTAAGTGAAGCTATTGATGATCTTAATGATGAATTTAAATTAGGATTTAGTTTAGTTGAAAGAATTTAATGGTTATTAATGTACACATTTAATATTTACACTTTGACATAATTTTAAATATTTAAGTGTTACATACTGAATTTTGATTTAAAAGTAAAATAGATTCATTAATTGTATTTGTAAGAAATACGATTATGTATTGGAATAAGAATGGGTTAAAATTTAATTATGAGTGTT
The DNA here is from genome assembly GCF_000741045.1 of Vigna radiata var. radiata. Taxonomy (NCBI): domain Eukaryota; kingdom Viridiplantae; phylum Streptophyta; class Magnoliopsida; order Fabales; family Fabaceae; genus Vigna; species Vigna radiata. The sequence goes on along the minus strand of NW_014543261.1, from coordinate 36,795 downwards.
TCGGTTTTGTGACATAAGTGTTTTGTAATATTTTTTTTCAATCGAGATTTTTCTTATCTAACCAAAAATAGATTAAAATTTTAAGTTAGTCTCAATTTTTGCTTAAGTGAGTCTTTCCTTACTCAAGGTAAGTTAGGTTGAAAGTTAAGGTTGGATTCAAGTTAATTTTCTCTTAAGCAATTTTCTCTTCACTCAAATGATAGAATTCTCCGTCAATAAAAAAAATTGAGCCTAAAACTACTAGCCGTTTATTTTCAGTCTAGAAAAGAGATTTTACTCAAGCAAAAAAGCAAAGTTCTTTGATTTTATAAGATTTTTTTTCTTTAGTTGGATGAGTACAAGTGTTATGTAAACTGTATATGAGTAGTGGATTCATTAATATATCATTATTCAAAGTAGTGTATTGAACAGTGGAACCTATAATAGAGATATATTGACTTCATTAAGTGCTTCCACTAGATATATTAAATCCTCAAAAATAATGAGAAGTTGAAGAAAAATTTATTGAACATTTGGAGCATTATATATTATGAGCATTATGTCTGTGTAGTTTTATGTTTAAATTTTTATTTTTATTTTGAATTAATGAATGTTTTATTAGGTTTATATTAAAGTTGATAATATTTGGAGGGTGTTACATTTTGGTAGGACAACAAGTCATATCTTATAATGATTTAAGAAAAATGAGTTTGTGTTTTTTTTTTTTTTGTGTGAAGATGTTTATTTAAATCTACTTTGAAGGCGTAGTTAAAAGATTTTAGTTATTTTTCTAATATAATGCTCTATGTGTCTAGACCATCTATCTATTATTTCCCTGTTGATATATCCTACATGGAAAGGACAATATAAATCACACCAACTACAAAACAACAAAGTTTTACGAGGCATCACAAATTCATCAACAACATCTCTCCTTAAGTTTGAAAGATTTCATGTAGTACAATTATATAGGGAGATTCAACACAAAGTCTCTTATGTGTATATAAACTCATATTCATCTCTTATTTTATTCGATGTTGGACTTTGTTTGTACCCAACAAATTCTTTCAAGTACAATAAGAAAATGAACTTAATTAAAACATATCAATGAATGAATTGTAAACAGGTTCAACACACACATATACACATAGATTTTCACACTTGGTAAGATATTGTCCGCTTTTAGGTCTAGCCCTCACAGATTTACTTTTGCTACCACTCCAAAAGGCCTTTTACCAATAGAAGTATCTTATGTGTATATAAACTCATGTCCATACTTTATCTGATTTGAGACTTTGTTTGTACCCAACATCCTCCCCTCAAACAAAGGAATATAATTCTCCACCTCCATCTCCCTTACAACGGAAGTCTTTTCTTGTCCTTGAGTATACCATAGTCATTACTTCTCTTTCACAATCCATGGTCAAACACTGAGCATCTCTTGCTCTCCACCTCTCATGATTCACTTTCAGGCTATCTACCACTAGCCACCTGCTAAGGCTTCACCTGATTATGGAGGGACGTACTTGTCTGAGTCTGGTCACTAGACCTGAATCATGGGCTCTGATACCATACCATTTTGTAAAAGAACGTGACCCACACAAATAATTTGACTATTCAAATCTAAGTGTGAGTCTAAGTCTCACATTGGATAAAAATGAGAAAGTAGAGCATTATATAAAGATGAAAGACTCATTAATTCATTGCCTTATGATTTTGGGTAAAGAGTGATGTCAATCCTTTATATAATTAGACTCCAACGTTATTGATGTTTGTGTAACTTCTTTTCGATAAACCTAACATAGATTTAGTTATTCTGACCAATAAAAGATAAATATTTATTGATGTAAAAAATATAGTGTCACACATATATTCACATGTTCACAATTGTGTCTATGTAATATATATATATATATATATATATATATATATATATATATATATATATATATATAATATATATATATATATATATATATATATGAGATAATCCTTAAAATTTGAATATGTTCGATAAACTTAAATAAATATTAAAATTTAAATAAAATAATAAGTAATATACATATTTATACGTAATATAATAAAAATTTAATTTTAACTTAATAATATAAAATATTAATAAATATTTTCTTATTATTAGTTAATTATAAAATAACTTTTTATATTACTTTTATGTTGAAGTACAATTAAACTTATCCGTTGGAATACATGTCATAAAAAATGCCAAACAATCCACCTACGATGGTTTCCACACAACCATGACTACATATAAAATCTAACTTAAAAATCTACTAGTGTAGGTGGTTCCATATATTTTTTTAAATCTTTATTTAATAAAATTAATAAAATTTTATTTTTATTCCAAATATTATTTTTTTATTTCTCTCTTCCTTTTTTTCTCTATCAAAAATATAAGTAATGTTAATTTGCAATTAATAGACATTTTTTAGAAATCGTTTATAAAAAATGCAGCAATACTTTGTACATGTAGTATAAACCTTTAAATTATATATTGATATAACAGAAATAGAAAATAAGTTATGAAATAGACGAGTTTACAAGAAAATAAAACAAAATTTTAAATACTTAGACTTTTCATTCTATGTTTTTATAAACAATAAACCATGGGTTATAACTCTTCTCATTTATATTTTATATTTCATATATATATATATATATATATATATATATATATATATATATATATATATATATTATAACTCTTAAATTTATATTTTTATATTTCATATGTAAAATATATATAAAATGTATGTTTTTTGTCCAATGAAAATCATAAAATATTAATTAAGAAACGTATTTTTCCTTTTAATTTTAAAATGTTGAATAGTTTTTTTTATTTTTTTAATTTTCATGCAAAGTGCAACAGGTACAACAAAACATTAAGACTAGGGAACAACTGAATGAGTGTACGCCATTATTAGTGTTGAGTAATTAAAAATTATAATTAAAATCAAACGAATGAAGAGATCAAGCAAATTACATTTTTTTAATAGAGTTTCTCTTTTAATTACATTCTTTCTTCTTTAAGAAGGAATTTGAAAAAATCTATGCCCATTTTTACTCAAATCAATGGCTTGCTTGAACAACTTGTGATACCTAATTTTACCAAACACTTGAACTCTTCAACCTTGCAATTAAAAAAACTTTAAAATCTAGTCACTTTCAAATTAAAACTGTATTCATTTTGAATGCAAATCAATTTATATCTCAGCCACTTAGATTAATATGTACACAACCTAAATGTAATAAGCGAAAATGAAGTTATATTTATTTATATTAATAAATTATGACTAAATTAAAGACGAAAGGTTAAAAAAGATTAATCAGATAATTAGATTATAAATAATTAGATCATGTGAATCAAGTTCATTTAGTTAAGAATTCGTAAATATAATATAAATAACAATTTATACGAATAAATTAATTATATTAATTAATTATTATATTTATTGTTATTTGTGATTTGAATATTAGAATGTCTTCAGATAGATAACTTAATTGGCTTATAAAAAATGAACATTTAAACAAATTCCTAATCTAAGAATAGAGAATTAAAACTAGAAATGTTTGGAATTGAATCTTTCTTCTTCTTCTTTTATTGCTAAACAGTCAAATTACATAATTAAAACCAAAATGTTGTTTACAAGAATTAAAATATTGAATTGAATTTAAAAAATAGAATAATAAAAAGTAGACAATTTTAATAACCAATAAGATTAATGACCATTTTGTAGCAATAAAATATTAAAAGAATTAATATAAAGAAAAAGGAAATGCACATAGACTTGGCCTCCTTATAGATGCACTTAGTTTGGAGCATGTCCACTAATTTTTATTTTTATTTTCTGACTGATTCATTCCTTGTTTATAAATTAAGCAAGTCCTCAAAGTGATAACCATGCATGAAGGAGTCCTCTACATTGGGTTAACCTTCACTATAAAGGAGTAATGAGTAGAAACATATTTAGTCTATCATCTCTTTGGACAAATCCGTGTTCATTATAGACTATGTTGAAACTGATAAAACTCTGTTACTTTTATACATTCTTTATCGGATACTGATTATATCCTATAAATACTTTAAAATCGAAATATTGAATATATCCCATTAAATAAAGAGTATATCAATTAACTTATAACATGTAAGCTATACTGTATAGTACTTATTTATATATATATATATATATATATATATATATATATATATATATATATATATTAAGTAATTTATTAGATAAAAAATAACTCCAGATCATAAATGAGAGAGATACAAAAACTAAAACTTCAAAGATTAAAAATTAAAATCAAATATTTGCGATATTGAAAAAACAATTTCCAAATTTGAAATACTAGAATAATATTGTAAAAGTGTAGGTTTATTTTTATTATTATTCGAGTCTTTTGAAATATATGGGATTAAATATAAATAATTTAATAAAATGTAAATTCCAGATATAATTATATTTGAAATGGATATTGAATGTCTTATATTTTGATTAATGTCTTGAGATATTAGGCCTTATAATCCCTATTTTATTTCATTTTTACGTTTTGTACTTTAAACATAAAATAAAATAATTTATAATTTACTAATCCAGTATAATAAGTTATGACTGTGAGAATAAAATAAATTTATAATTTACTAATCCAGTATCGTTTGATTTACCCTTTTAATACTGAATATATTTTTTTTTTTTAATTTTGATCTTAAAATAATAAAGTAAAATATACTAATTACAATTTATTTTATTCTCACAGTGATAACTTATTGTTACTAAAACAACGACTCTTTTAGAGTGTTTTTAAGACAATGTTTAGTTATTTACAAATGACACCTCCACATTTAAAATAATAATTGAATATAAAATAACAATGAGGAAAAAATTGTATAAAATTGAAGTTATTTTTTTTAGTTGTATTCTTATATATGCTTTTATGAATTTATCCTTTCATTATTGAATGAGTTATATTTATAGCATTCATATTTAGGTATTTAAATTCTGAATTTTCTCAAACCTCTCGTATGGGCCGAGGGTTTGGCACTGGGTTTTTTCTAACATGCACCCATATTAACTGTAAAGACAAAAATAACCTTTTCGTTGCACCATATACCATCTTTGCCACTGCCACTGCTGCCATGGCCTTCAAATGTGTTTTGAAAATTTTATTTATGGAACTTTATTCCGAGACGCATACTAATTTTTATCATGTAGAATCCTATTTTGATATTTTTATATAATTATTTTAATTTTCTAAATTATTATTATAAGTGTAATTTTATCACTAAAATTGTATAAAAAAAAATCGTTTACTAAAATATAATCATTTAAGATTGTCATGAATCGTCTTTAAATTTTACATTATTCTTTAAAGTTTATATGTAAAGCATATGGTGATATTATGAATGAGAATCCAAATACTAACTGGGAAATTGTGTATGAAAATCCAAATACTTGTATCACATTGTTTATTGTGTATAAAGGAAGTCCAATGTGGAATATAGACTTTCTACTGTATGTACCCATTAGAACAAAACCAAAAAAATAAAATACATCTTTTTACAATCAAAGAAATATGAATGAAACAAGATCAATAAAACACATTTGAAAAAAAAATAAAAATCTTTGGCCAGATAAAAGATTAAGACATTATTGTGGATGATGGCTAGTGAAACTTTGAGATGTGATGCTGCATTTCCTTGCACAATATCTCCAATTCTTTTACTCTTAGTTCCATTCTCTGAAGGTTTTCTCTCATATCTTCTTTCTCTTCCAAGAATGAATCTGTCTTAATGATTTCACTCTCCTGAATTTCTAAGTCACTTGATGGAACATTGGGTTGCTGAGAAATAAGAGCCTGCATTGCAATGATTGGAGGTATTCTAGGGTTCTTTGCAAGATCTTTACAAACTTCAAAGCTCAGTTTATTGTAATTAAGGCATCTGCACAATCTTGACCTCTCCTCAAATGCCAGCATTGGATGAGACTGCAATTCAAAGTTATTTTCAGAAATCAGACATTTGTGGTGCCGGATGAGAACAAAAATACATTTATTATAATAAGACCAACATTTGTCAAAATTCCAGATAATAAGGAACAGATTTTTTGTTTTTGTTTTCAGTAATGCCAAAATTTGGCCAAGGTTACTTACCATCTGGTCGGGGCACTTGCTTATCTTTTTGTTTTTATTTTGTTTCAGAAATTTCACCATTCTTATGGAAAGATAAAGAACTGTAACAACAAGAAAAGTAGTATATTAAAAGGGTCTGATATTCACCTGAAGATAAATGTCGATAGCTCTGTAAACTCCATCGAAGCAGTTCCTAGCACGATCAGGCAAAGATTCTGCAACTGCAAGAAAGTTAGTGACTTTCAGGTTCTGATCAGGGGATATCTCTATCAAATACTTGTCAACTAATCTACCAACTTTTTTCAACTTCTGTGCACACTCTCCTCCATCACAGCCATTTATATAAACAAATTGCTTAATCAATCTTATCACAGATGCTACATCATAACATAGCCCCATGTGGTGCCCAGAGACCAGTAGATCATCCAAGGTTGCTTGCTCAAGCACCCCACCAATCAATTTCTCAATTTCAATTCTGCAATCTCTACTCATCACAAACCTCGATACAATCCTTAGCACCCAGAAAAGGCCTCTACAAGAAAAACTCTTGTTGCCAGCAAATATGACCCCACATACAGCTGTTTCTGCAAGACCAGCATAATCAACACTGTTGTCGCAATTAATCTCTTCTGTTTGGGTCACTTTTATCAGATAATGAAGAAGAAATCTTGTGAGAATTGAGTTGTTATTGTCTGTTTTGTAAGCTCCAATAATCTGAAGAATCTTCTCAATGATCTTTGGGGGTAAAGTAGCCAAATCCTCAAACCACCATTCCTTGTTTGCCAAAGTTGATTTTACAGTCTTAGGAGTAACTTGTGTTGAACAAGAAAATGTCTTGGCATAATTGCTCTCAGGAGATGATGGGGATGATGAAGATGAGGAGGTTAAAAGGTTTCCCTCAAAATTTTGATCCATTTTTGCCAAGAGTGCACCAATAATATTTTCTAACAGACCACACTTATCTGCATATGTACGAAATAGTTCACAGTTCTTGAGACTCACAACTATTTCATTCCATGACCAGTAGCAGATTCCCTGAAGAAAGGTTTCTGTTTGCTGCAAGAGATTGCTGCTGAAGACCTCCTCAGTCATTCCTAGAAAAAGGGCACAACAATGGAGGAGAAGCACGTTCGACACAGTGATGGAAATTTTGCCATGGTTGTAGCAGAATCTTAAAACCAGCTCAAACCCTTCTGACCCTCCTGGGAAATCATTGATTCCAATGCTCAACGTCTTGCTGTGGCACATTCTCTTTTCATGGTTCAACATTTTCTTCATTCTTCCACAGTATTTTGATATGAACTTCTGCAAAATAAATGAAATAGATTGATTAATTCACGAGATGAGACATTGGATTTGTCATCCTAAATCTAGCATTGTAAGAGAATAAACCACTAAGAAAAGAAAAACAACAATGAATTGCTAGAGTACCTTGTCCAACAGAAATGTTTCTTCCTCATTAATGTGGATTTGCAAGTAACTGTGCTTCGGCATAACTGCTACTTCTTCATTGACCAAACAGATGAAACTTGTATTTTACTAAAATAGAAAAGGAATGATTATATATATTATATATATGAGAATCTTAGTATCTTACCGTATCCTCGTGGCCATGTTGAGTTTCATTATTTTAATAAGGAAGAGGGCGCTTCATTATTGTATTGTTTATGTGGGTAAATTGTCCTCTTGCATGAACAAGTTGGATATCTCAGAAAATAAGATAGATTTTGAAAGAAAATGACAATGGTGTTTTGGTATAGAAAACATTAACAGCAATGGAGTCTGTGAAGTTTTGTCTGACAGAGTCAGAAGGTCAAGAAGTGTAAGCCAAAGCATTTTGTTAAATAGTTTTCAGCTGTGTCTGTCACGTATGCGTGCGTTGGCTTTGGAGTTTGGATTTACTTGAGATGTACTTTCTCAAACATGTGAAGATGAACAATACTTGTGGACCCTTAGATCCATTATTATTTCTTGAACACAGAAAAGAAAGTATTCTCATCATTAATTTTATAAGGAAAATGATATTTTAACCCAGTTTCTTTTTACATAATTTTGGCATAGTTTATGTGGTTTTGAAAATTTCAAATGCACTTGCTAGAGGATGATAAAAAAAATCTAGTATTGGTGTGTAGTGGTTTTCATTTCTTTGAGTATGCCTTCCATTTCTTTGCTCCTTACTTCATTGCTTTGTTGAGGGTTCTTTATATTGGTAGAAGTTTGTCATCCTTTGTTCTCCATTCATTGTTTAAATGTAACATTGTTTTAGGAAAATGATATTTTAACACCAATTTTTAACACTGCACACATGTCAAAATGTGATTGGACGATTTCAAATTAAAAAAACTGAAGCAAGAACATATTTGGAAGAGAAAAACCAAAGTTTTTTTTTTAATTTGAAATCCTCCAATCACATTTTAACACGTGTGCAGTGTCAAAATGATGTCAAAAATTGATGTTAAAATATCATTTTCCATCGTTTTATTGGTTAGATTGTGTATGCTGATCACACTTTGAAATACTATATTAGCGAGCTGTCTTTGTGTTCTTTGGCTTTCAACTTTCTTCCTATAGGGTTATGGGAATCAACTACTTATGTGAATTCACTCAATGATGGGAATATGTCACTTTAGTTTGTTTAATTAATAACTCAATCTTTTGTAAAATTCGATGACCAAATTATGTTTTGGATTAATCATTTAATGAACATGAGTTTGGTTCTATTTCAAATTTTAGTAAAAATCCAATTGACAACTTAGTAATGAGTCTTTGGATTTGGAAGACTAAAAAGATGCATAATTGAATGTTTTTCACATTCATCCATTGTTACAAATAAGGACAGATAAAGAATTAATTACTAATAAAAAAAAATTAATAAATTATAAAGATTTCCTTCGAGCACGTAAATTCGTACATAAGCAGAAAACAACATGGGCATGAAGCTTTAAGATAATTAATTGTGTTTATTTACTAATAAAAGTTATTTTTTAACACCATGATTACTCTTTTATCTCTCTTTTCTTAGGATCCTGGTGATTTATTTACTTTTAAACATGAAACATTGAACACAAGATTTTCCTGATCTACCATCCTAAAGATACAAGCATCTCCCATTTTCAAGTCGCAATCCCTAGCAAAATCATGCCACCCACGAGAGAATCTACCATAGTGACTTTTTTCATAAAACAAAAACTTTACTTGCCACGATTTATCCCCAACACGAAAAGTTACAAATCTTCCATGTTCCTCAGCAAACTTCTTCGCATATTCATATGGTATTGTCTGCATTAATCATAACAAATCTCATTACTGCATATTCATATCATAAGTACAAAAATATTATCTTTCTTTATCAGTACATAGTATAGAATAATAAGGTTTCCCATATACAAAATAATATGTACATACAACTATATACTATCGTCTCCCAGTTTGAATAAATCGACATATGTTTTATCTTTTATTTTGATTTTATTTATTGCATCATTTATCAAGTCAAAAATATTGTTAAGAATATTTATATTAGAAGTTGTAACAAGTACAAAATTTTAATTTTAGTTACATATTTTCATTTTAACTTGAGAAATGTATAGTTTCACCTCACTCAACGAAAATTGTGAGTATCTTTACCAAAAACCATTCCCACAAACATGGTTTATGGAAATGTTATTATGTAAAAGGTATGGCAAAAATTGAAAACATAGTTCTTAATTTCAGATTGAAAAATGATTCTTTGACACATCTAAATTTTTTAGATTCAATTGACACTATCTTTTTCTACTTTTTACTTTCTTCTTTCTTAAAAAAAATACAAAATTTTACACTTTTTATGATCATTTTACTCTTATACTGTACTTCAAATAAATGTAAAAGTGTGTCATAGTATTATTACTCTTTTATATTTATGCAAAACCAAAAGTTTTGTTTCTACCAAACACTTGTTAAATAAAATATTAAGAATAAATCATGTAAACATTATGCATATAATAAATAGACTCAAGGGAATTTCACAAAACTAAAATGCATTAAAACTGTATAATTTACACTTATGTATACATATATGTATGTTTTCCAACAACAAAAGATTTATACACATGTTTAGAAAAATAACAATAAAAAATTAAGTAGATAATGTTTAAAATGTATAGAACCAATTTAAGAAAAAGTATAGAGATCCAATTCAGAATTCCCAATGTAAAATGAATAGATTAAATTATATGTTTATCCTTAATCAAATACTCATTATATGTGATTTTGTTTATAGAGATTATTATAGTTTGGCATACCGGAAATTCTGACTTGATGCAGATGAAGAGATCATCATTAGGCTTTGGTGTCCTTGCTTGAGTGGTCATAGGAGTTTTAAGGGATGAAGAAGGCAAATGAGAAACTCCTTTTTGGCCTGAATTATAAATAAAAAAACTTGGTAATGTCAAATACAAAATGAACTCACAAATTCATAATATAATTAGGAAAATTAGGAAAATATTAGTCTGCTTTAAATATACGGATCAATAAAACAGTGACACATAATCTATTATACTATATACTAGGATAAGTGATAATATATATACCTTTGAAGAGTGGTGTGGTGGAGTCGTCCTCTTGCAGAGGATATATAGTAACCTTGAATAAAAATTGTGGATTCTCTAATAACTCAAAAACACAAACATCATCAACTTTCAATTTATTGTCCAACAAAAACTTCCTCCAGCCACTAGAAAATGTTAATTGTCCAAAGAAATTCAGCTTTGTCTCAACCTCCCAAGTTCTGCCATCTTCAACAAAAAGTGTAGCAAGTCCTTCCTTGTGTAGATAATGTTTGGAAAATTCAGCTGGTATGATCTGATCAGTTCATCATTTTTAAGGTTTACAAAATCTACATTGCAAATACTCAATGATAAACACAAAAAAGACAAAAAAAAAAAACATTACCAGAAGATTTCTCTCAGTGTATGATTTTCGTATAATACTTGTGAAGTGATTATTCTTAGAGTTGAACATCTCCTTCACCTTCTCCTGAAAGAGTCTCACTTTCTTCTCTCTTTCACTACTTCCATCTGAAAGAGGTAATGTTGTGATTTCAAATGACCTTCACTTTTAAACTAAGTAAGATCTTAAACCAAATAAGATTATTAAGTATAGTAAATAAGGTAAAAAAATAGGACTTTTAAAGAAAAAATAACACTAACCATTATTCATGTGCTTGGAATAATCAGAACATGCTCTATTTTTAGAATATTTCTTAGGTTTTTGTTCTTCTTTTTCTTGAGGTTCTTCTTTTGGTCTTTTACTTCCCTTTTCACTGAATTTTGCAGAAAACTCACCTCCTTCGATAATTTCTTCCACTTTTTCATTAGCAGCTTCCCTGCTTAATGGGTATTCTATTTCTAAAGCACTTTTTCCAAAAATAATCACGTTAAAGCAAGAATTTCCTTCGTATCGAAACACTAAAAAATGTGACACATCCAACTTGGTGTATTCTGCAAACTCTTTCCAACCATTGCAAAGCCAAACATCACCATCCTTATTCACCCAATGCACTTTGTTCTTGGTGCCATTTGGAAGACTTAAGGTAACAGGATTTGTCATTCCTTGCCAATGTCTTCTCACAAAACTGGTAGGTAATTTCTGTCGCACATTTGTTAGATCATAGAATCTCATCAACACAGCAAATCAATATACAAAGACATGTATAGAAGAGGAATTTGATTAGGTTATATATGAAATCAAGTTTTATACAAATTAAAATTAATTTATGAACAATAATATCTGTACTGACCCAATTACAATTCAATCACTCACAAGCTCATTTCTTCTATTTGAATATGAACATAAAAAATAGACCGAACGATAATGGAGTTTATATAAAAATTAAAAAAAGTAAAATTCAAAAGAATATATGCAAACCTAATTCAGTCCATAATTATCCAACAACATGGTAATCGCAGAAATCCCCTATAGTTAATATTTAAAAATTGAATCTTTTGAAAGATTCATATACTCCAAAACAGGTAAACATATACCCATTCAACTTCTATTAAATCAATACCAAAAACAATATGATAATAATACTTCAAGGTAGATTTACATGAAGAAGGAATGTACCAAAATTTTCATAGGTTTTGGAGTACACATTGATAAAATTTTGTTAATGATATTAAAAGAAAAAATAAATTTTTACCATTATTCCCCTTTGAAGGGTGCTTTCCACAATGACCTTGAAAAAATGCACTCCTTGACATTGAGAAGACATTGTTCAACTTGTTAAACCTGAATGAATGAGTTGTGCAAAGTAGAGAGAACTTAAATACAAAAGGAAAAATAATTAGAATTAAAATAAATGAAAATTTGTTACAAATAAATTGAAACTGAAATTTTTAAATACGGAAAGGAAATACAATAAATGATTTTAATAGCTCTACATATACCTAGAAGATGTTGAAAAGGAAAGTACAATAAATGGTTTTAATAACAGTGTAGGTAGGTTGAAGAGTAGCCACAGATAACAAAGTTAAACTTTGGAAAAACATAAGTTCCCAAGACTCTAGCCTGCAAACCAGACTACCTGTTTTGTATTAACGAGGAAAAAATGAAAAGGAAAATGATATTTTAACAGCATCACATTATTTTGACACTGTATACGTGTCAAAATTTAATTGGACGATTTTAAATTAAAAAAGTTGAGACAGAGATATATTTAGAAAAAAAAAATTAAAGTTTGATTTTTTAATTTAAAATCGTCTAACCACATTTTGACACGTGTGCAGTGTCAAAATGATATCAATGTTAAAATATTATTTTCCAAATGAAAATGGTGGAAGAGAGAACAAAGTGCGATTTCCTTATATTTGACTTACTTTTATTTATTTATTTTTTCATTCTTTTCATTATTATATTAATACTTATATATTTTTTAAATATATTTTGCATGGCTATGGTCGACACGTAAGCTATCCAAAGTGATCTTCTCCTATTCTTGGTCTCAGTGTCTAGTTCAATGTTTAAAATCTTTGTGAAAAAGGGAAAGAACTTCAAATCAGTCATGTTAACCTACAATATCATACTGTGTTAAGTCTATTAGCTTTTCTTGGAAATGTTAGTAAGCAGAAAATACTCCCAAGGCCAATGGGATTCTGCTGAAAATTTAATTCTTTGACACAGTTATCAAGAATAAAATGATTTTAAAATAATAATTTTTTGTAGTTTTTCAAAAATAAAAAGATAAAATCAAATAAATGTAAAAAATTATGTGTGTTAAAGTATATTTTTCTTTAAAAAAAGAAAAAAAATAGGAATGTCAATCTGCCACTCTCAACTTATCCCTAGCATATATATTATGAATTTATGCTTTGATGTGACTTTCATTTAACCTCTTAAAAAGATTTAGACATTGTAAAGTGTAATGATACTTTAGGGATAGAAAAATAATTTTTTGACACATCTAATTTTTTATATTTATTTTTTTATTTTTTATTTTCTTTTTTCTTGAAAAATATAAAAGTTTATTCTTTTATAACTATTTTACTTTTATATTATGTGTCAAATGAATGTAAAAATGTATTCTAATATCATTACTCGTAGAGATATTACAAGTTATGTATCTTAAATTGAATAATTCTTTAAACTTCCTTCTATTTAAAAGTGTTCTATTTAGTATTTATTTATTTTTTACTAAAAAAACATTTGATTGGAATAACTTCTCACAATACGAGCGTATTTTAAATTTGAAGCATATTTGTTAATTTATGAGTACTTTTAATCAAATTCAATGTAATGAATAACTAAATGTGACCTGACAATGATTTTCTGATTTGGAAATTTTTAACTCTAACAGATGATAGCTTTCAATCAATTTAATTGATGAAGCAAGAAAGGATAAAATGCATAATCTGAAAAGTATACACATTGCTAACTCCTTCAAATATTTGTATCATGGAAAATGTCAACAATTGTCCTTAGAATACTTATTAGCGAATAAGAATTGGAAACTTTACTTCCTAAAACAACGTCCTAAACATCATTATATAATAAAAAGGATTGTCAACTACTTGGTTTCGATGTCGTCTAAAGTTTGATCGGATGATACTTGTAGAAAGTAACATGATGTCAAAGTCATTAGATAATCGGTTAGTTAAACCTTTATATATAGTAGTTGTGATAAGATTTTATCTTTTTGTTAATTTAATTACGATCCAATCATACCTTAATCAGCATTAACAGGTTGACTCGTCATTATCATTATTAATCTAACCACGGTCGACCATATTGTTTGATCATAATGGTCGGCTACTTTGTCATTACATTGTTAGTGACAATTTTGTAACCAGTCGTGTTAGCAAAAAGAAAAATATGGACAACTTGTTTCAATAAAGGATTTTGATGATGATGTTTCATGAAGAAGTGTTGATGAATTAAAGAAGTGTTTGGTTTCAAGAAATACTATGAAGACTCAATAACTTAGTTGTTAAAGACTTGTAATCTTTGTATTGTAATTAATTTAGTAGTTCTAGAGTCAATAAGTAGAAGCCAAAAAGTAGAGCACTTAGAAACAATTTTATTTTTCATAAAAATCTATGTGATAATCAATTATCACTTAGGATAATACGATTGTCCTTGAAAACATGAATTAACAAGGTTCACAGATAATTGATTATCATTTATGATAATCAATTATTAGTGACAGTTGTGATTCTAACTCTTAGTTTTCTAATCTAATTTCCAAATGCAAGAGTCTATAAGTAATTAACTTAAACATAACTTGACTTTAACTTTTCACTAAGAGTATTAGAGTTGTGTGCCTAAGGGAAACTCTGAGTGGACATGACTTGACTTTAACTTTCCAACAAGTTGGTCCATAGTGGACAACCTAGATGAGTTGGCCAAAGAGCTCTACCCGTAGTGATCGATCTTGGAGCTCGGCTTCGAGTGGTCGGTCTCGAGGAGCTCGAACCATAGGAGCTTGGGTTGGAGTGATCGGTCCAGAGGAGCTCGACCTAGAATAGTCGGTTTAGAAAAGCTCGGCTTGGAGTGATTGATCCAAAAGAGCTTGGCCTAGACTAGCTCGACTAAACAGGAATATGGTATAGAGCCCCCAAGCCCGAGCATTAAATAATTTTCAAAAGGGTTTGAATTTGGCTTGTTGGTTCACGATGCTCACATGTTAAAAGTGATAACCCAATAGGAAGGGTTATAATGGAAGCATGAAGAGGCATGAAGAGGGTGGCATTCAAATCAATCAATAGACCTTTCCATAAGAGGTGGCCTTATTCCTTCTTTGAGTTATCGTGTTGTTGAGCTCCCTACTTGCAAGCTCAATGTTGCTGAGCTCCATGCTACCGAGCTCCATATTATCGAGTTCCATGTTGTCGAGCTACATGTTATCGATGTTTTACATTGTTGAGCTCTATGCTATCGAACTCCATGCTACCAAGCTCCCCTGCCAAGCTCCAACGTGATCGAGCTTCCTTGCTATTGAGCTTCCTTGTTATCGAGCTTTATGCTGTTGAGATTCCATTTGTTGTTGTCAGGAATGGCACCCAGTGATAAAGGTTTAGTATTAGTTGATTTCAATGTTCAATAGGCACTTATCCTACTTTAATTTTGTGTAAAAATCATGATAACAACCCCAATTTTATTTGTTTTGTAGGTATAGAAGAATTTAAAGAATTAAAGTTGCATTTTTGAAAAGGATAATGATACTTAGACAACATTTTTTGACAACATTTGAACATCATCTACGTGTCGTTATGTGATTGGTCCATAGTAGTGTTTATGATTATTATTATTGATTGTGGAGTAATTTTTGACTATTCACAGAACTACACGTAGATGATGTTCAAATGTTGTCAAAAAAATGTTATCTAAGTATCATTATCCTTTTCAAAAATGCAACTTTGATTCTTTAAATTCTTCTATACCTACAAAACAAATAAAATTAGGGTTTTTATCATGATTTTTACACAAAATTAAAGTAGGATAAGTGCCAACAAAATATAGTGTTTATGATTATTATTATTATTGATTGTGGAGTAATTTTGGACCATTCACATAATGACACGTAGATGATATTCAAATGTTGTCAAAAAAATATTGTCTAAGTATCACTATCCTTCTGAAAAAAAAAACTGAAAAATTCAAACTTTTCAAGTATTCTTTTACATCAAGATTGTAACACCATATAAGGTATTTAATTTCAAGAAGAAAACCTAATATGAAAGAAAATCTTAAACTTTGGCTTGAAGCTCAAGTCATGAAGAATCCTTCGTTACAAAGTAATATCATTAAGTAATTCTTCCTCTCTATATGATCTAGACTTGTTTCAAAATCTAAAATGGTTTTTATTTGGTATTCAAAAATATTTTTTACTCTGGAAATCAAAATGAAAAAAAAAAGAAAGTAAAATTAGAACTTTTAAATGTATCGAGGTAAAATTATAGAAGCAGCCTTTACAAAAGGACCATCTTACATAACTACTTAGGCCTATATGGTCACTTCCAAATCCACCCCTTATAAACTTTATCACAACACAACATACAACAAAAGTGTCCGTCCCTCCTTAAGATTATTTAACTTAATTTAGGTTGGATTATTAAATAAGAATAAATAAACAAAACTTAACCTAATTAAATAAATCACCAACGCTTCTTGTATACTGCTATAAAGGCATACAACAGAAAGTATAGAGAAAGGTTAAGAGAAAATGAAATTTAAAGCAAAGTGGTAATTTGCTACACTGTTGTATAAGTGGTGAAAATTTAAGAAAGGAGTGTAACAGACAGATCCCACCTTAACCATGAAAAATTATTCATATCCCATACAACCATGATATACTCTTACTGTCTGACAAAATACCAAAAATGCTGAATTTGTAAATGCTATGTTCATGCAAGGTTTTTAAGAACATTATTGTGTTACATTTATTACGGCCAACTTGTCCATTTCATCATAATTGGGTCTCTGCATACAAGATCATTAGCAGTAATGTCCATCTATCTTTGCCAGTCACTATTACAAAACCTATACAAACTTTGAACTTATGTTATGTACAAACAAGTACCCCAAATGATGAAACAGTTGACACAGCTGAAGTATAAGTGAGTACAAAAATGTGACTGCGAAAGTGCTTCTTTGCCCAGGAGAAGGAAGAAATCAACAGTTACTACAAACAAACAAAAGCCATCAACAGGTTCGAAAATTACACAAGTCTACACAATTCCTGATCTTCCTCACCACAAAGGGCACATCATTTATAACGTAACAGAGAGCTCCACATGTTTGAATTTTGATTTCCTGACACCATAAGCCAGCAAGTTATTCTACCTTCCTTCGCAGGCAGGGTTGAAAAACCGTGTAAAAATCATGCCACATCATCTTCACTATCTGTAAATGAATATCAACTCAAATTGGCATGCCTCAAGAATGACATTGCTCATAATGAAAGACAAATTTGATTTCAAGTATAAAAGATTTTCATACGCAGTAAAGGGAGTTATCATTTCCACCTAAACTCAACTGCCTAAGGGTGCTCACAGGTGTGATAAAAACACATGTAAAGCTTTCAAAGCACAACTACAAAAGTATAAAGATCTAAGATGAAATATCTCNAANCAGCAATATATGTAACCTCATTAGTCTATTGATAAAGAGCCTTTGCTGAAGCAAAATGGACAAACCAATAGACTAGGGTCTGGTTTAAATCTATGATAAAATATCTAACCAGCAATATTTATGTTGTGATTTTATCTCAGAACAGTCATTTCTGAATTGAATCTCTTCTTTTAAGATAAAATGATCAATCATCATGCACTATCAGTGTATAGATTTTTTACAACGCAATTAATCAAAAATCACCTTAGATATGACTTTAAGGTAGTTATTTCAAAAGGCAACAATTTTACCACACATAGCATCGGATGACAATGTTAAAAACTAAGATAAGAGCTCAATCCACAAAAATTTAGGAATGCGGTTATGAAGCAACTTCTTAACATTAAGGCTATATAACTAAAATGTTGGACAAGGAACAAGATAAACGATGCTCGAAAGATTTCCAGGGGATGGAAACAGTGTAATGAATGGGGATGGAATGTGAGAACCATATAAATGTAAGCACACAAGGTCCTTTACTTTAAAAAAAAATGCAGTAATTAATTTGAAAGAAATTATTAAATTTTATTTGATGTATTGAAAGACGGGCAGGCTCACAAAGAAACAATGAAATCAGGTCCAAATATGCCTGGCTGAATAAAATATACTAACAAATGTATGTGTATAAAATCATAGAGACAAAAAGGACTGACATACCAGGTAACTAAAACCTAAAACATAGTTCATAAAATTAAACATAAATATTTTTAAAAAGGAGTGGAATGTTTGCTTTTTGAAAAGCTTTCAAGTTACTAGCAGTTTGTTATACTTGCAACCATGCAAGAGCCATCAACTTACAATTTAAGCTTTTAGAATAGTTAGTTCATGACATCATAGCATCTGTCTGTGACAATGCAGTCTACAAGCCCAATTTTTATTACTCATTCTTCTAAATAAAGAAAGGTAAATTTAAAACAAGATAGTTCAGCCCCCTGCATTGATTTAGTTAAGGAAAATGTTTTTTAACAACTTTTTTACAACAGTTTATATGGTAGTTTGTTATTAATCATTTCAAATATACAAACCAATAAAATAGTGACATATAATCCATTGTCAAACAAAGTTGTTAACATATCATAGTCCTTTAGTTAAAGCCACTATGACACTTGCATAAAAGGCGTGTAAATATATTGATAACAGGGAATAGCAGCACTGTCAAACTGGGGATGGGGGCTACAGCAATCTTTGGCAGATCTGTCAATGCATGAAGTTTTCTTTGATTCTTTCTGAGAAAGGTAGCAGCTTTGAAGATGAAAAGTTGCAAGAGATTTGGTTTTTGCGAAGTATAATCAGTCTTTGAAAGACCACTGTGAAATTTGTAAAATGATTGACCCCATTGTCCATTACTAATGATTTTAACATGTGGCTGATACGAGAAATCAGTGCAAATGGGAAACATACTCAAAATGAATTAGTTTTTTTATTGTCTACAAGAGGAAGAGATGGAAAATGAAGTATATACCCATAAAAAAATATTTTAAATAACAGTCATCCCACTATGCGCACTGCACTTTGCTATCCAAAATTGATAAATAGAGGTGTGTAAGACTCTCAAACAGCTAATAATTTTCAGATAGTTAATTCATAACTAGATTCAAATATCATAGGCAATCTCAAAGTAAGCATCTTCCCTAACACAGACCACAGACATTTTCAATCAACTAGTTTAGTTTTCAACTCAACTGTAAACATAACGAAAATTATTACACTGTGAAAAAATAACATTAAATTTCTATTTGACCTTTTACTGATCCACAACCGTATCTGAAGCACCAATCTTGCATGATAGGAAGTTGGAACAAACCTAAAAGCGCTGCAAAAACCCACGTGAAAAGAATCTGTGTAGTGAAACACAACGGGAATTCAGGCAGGATGGAAATCCAACAGATAGAAAGCACACTTTGACATAATCTTTTAGTACAAGATTCACATACACACAAGTATTGGCTGTCAATTAAATTGGATTGCAAAATCCTACATTTCCCCCATTTAAAATTTAAAATACATGCATCTAACATATTTTTATTTCTATTATTCCTTAATTTATTATATCATATATTGTGCTTTTTTAACTTATTATTATTTGGTTTAGTTATGTTATGTTCTAAATAGTTTATCATATTGTTTAACCCTAATATAAGTTTTAGACTTCCAATTTTAGTCCTTATAGGTTCAGAGATATGTAATTTTGGTCCCTATAAAAATTTAATTGCACATTGGATCCTCTAATTTTAAAAATAAAGAAAATTCTATCCAGTGTAAATATATCACCCAATTGCTAATGGAAAATGTTAACTCAGGATAACATGTAGTAAAGTTTATTCGTACTATTAGAATCTTATATGGATAAATCATGGACACTGTTATCCCTAACGGACATGTAACATTTTTCTGTTAACAATTTGATGACAGCTTAAGGTTGTCTATAGTTGTTTAATTCTCAATTCTTCTGGTTAAGTTGTTCCAACCTTATGTTGGTCTTCACTGTAGTCTTTTGACCATACAAATTCAGTCAATAACGTTTTAAATAACATAAAGGGCTGGTTTGAACAAATATCTCCTTAAATACTTCTAGAAGAGAAAAATAAGAAGGAAAAATAAAGAAATAAGTTTCCACATAAACTAAAATTAGCTTATGTTTCTACAAATTTATTGCATAAGTTAATTTTAACTAATGAAGAATCGCATTTCCATTTTTCTTCTTATTTTTTTTCTAAGTGCTCATAGCAGAAAAATATAGTTAGTAAAAATATTCATAATCAATATTTTAGCACCTTGTAAGCCTGTAATATTAGTTTTGCATTAGTATGAGGCACCAACTCCGCCACGGACACCAAACACGAAACAACACTGAGGACAAGGGTGCACCATTTATAAAACCAACATGACAAAAAATTGAATTGAGAATTAAGATTTATATAATTCACAATCTAAAATCATAGTGATTAAGTGCAACAATTTTCATATAATAATGACACTCAAAAAATAGAATAACAAGAAACATATCTTTTAATAGTTAAAATAAAGCAACAAATTAAGTCCCTTAGCCCATTAATTATAGATGACAAACTTTAATACTTACACCTGAATTCCACAAAATATTTATAAAGAACCAAGATGAACAAAATAAGTGGCAATTGTCCAAGGATAGTATTAACGAATTAGAATACAGTTAATTTATTACACTAATACATAATATGATGCGTCTGTAAATGAAGTGGATTTCTTAGGAAAGAAAGTTTTAAGAGCATGTGTGCAATAAAATAGCACCCTAAATAGATATATGGAAGAAGACACACAAAACACATCCCAAATACAGGATAACATATTGGACTGATAGAAATAGATGAAACTACTGATGGATCTGAAAACCAAACTACAATTGTAAGATATTACAACATATTATCTCAACCTTCAAAGTCACAACAAATATTGAACTTCCTGTCATCTGAAGTGCACCAGGATGCTAGAAAGACCACAAAATGGAGCAGTTTGTAATGAATAATATGTCTACAAATTGTATGGCTAACAGAGTTTACAACCCGGACCAGACTAATATTGAGAAATAAGCTAAAATATCAAATGGAAGAGTAGAGTGCAAATTCTGAAAACAAATAAGTTGCTCAAAGAACTTGGCCTTACCTCTGCGAACAATGCATTAAACTTGGCTTCGGTATATAATAAAGTGTAGAAAACTTTGAAAACAAATCAGTTACATATAGCGAGTTTTCCTGTCCACTCGTCAGCTACCCCATAATCAAGGCTGAGCTCTCTCATGGGAGGGATGTTCTCCATTGCAAACAGCATAAGGTGAGGGAACATCAAATTATTGTGATCATACAAGACAAACTGAACAAACACATTGGGAGTAGAACTATGACTCATATAGCAAGCAACATTCCTCATTCTTGACACATCCAAAGCAAAATCCAAAGGAGGGAGCGAGGGATAAGATGCACGCACATAATTGGAGTCTATCATAGACAAGTCACCCCATTCCGACCACCTATCAGTGAACCGATTCGGATATATCAAGGAATCACCATTCATGGACAAAAGTTCTGCTTGCTCCCTAGTGAGCACAACCCCTGTGTACTCACATATAAAAGCACCAGCTTGAATAAGGTCCAAGGACCTAACTCCCCAACCAGTTTCCCTAGATCTGAACACCTCCATCCTGTTCTTGAGTCCCTTCTGCGTCACCCGATTCCGACAATGAGGGGGGCATTGACAAAACGGGCCACACTCAAAAACCAAAGGCTTCCCTCTCAAGAGAATCCCACTGTGATTATAGGGAAAGTCCCCTCCGTTCTTCATGGCACAGAAGCACCCTTCAACACACCCGTCCACACAATCGCAACCCGTACCCCTCCCACTCTGGTGAAAAACGAACTCAGGAAAGTTTGTCTTCACAAGGTATTCATACCTGAGAGGGTCGAAATTGCGATCAAGATCATTGAAAAGGCGAACCCCCACTTTCTCGTTCCTGTTTGAAATATCAAGCGAAACACAACACATGGGTTTGAAACGCAAAGGATCTTTCTTTAGTATATGCGCTTCCTTTATGATCGTGCTCCCCATCTTAGCTTGCCCATCGATCCTACACAGCTTGAACTTGAAAACACCGAAACCCGACTTCCCAACATCAAACCAGCAATCGATAATCGTATACAAGCCGTCATACACGTACAACTTCCCAGTGGCAGAGGCTGCACCCTCACAGCGCACCCCGCGAATCACCCTAACCTCAATCCCATAGTGTTTACTGCGCTCCATTGCAAGATTCCCTCCCTCAAGCTTCTGGTGAAAAACCTGCCGAGAATTCTTGTCCTGCCCACCATGGCCAGAGTAGGTGATAACATCACCCTCGTCAACATCATCCTCGTAACCACCGGAGACAATCACGCTCGTGGCAATTGGTTCGCCGTTGGAACTCATGCTGGCAGGAAGATAATCGATGCCGGCCTGAGGTTGACCGTGCAACCCAACCACGCACAACTCCATCCTATAGAGGAACACATCACCAACGCAAACACCAGGAATCGCACCAACAATTCTCTTGTCGCGATTCAACCACAAACCACAGCTCCTCATCACGGCCGAGGCTCGCAAATCACTGCGCGCCTTGCGGGCGTCCACCCGCCGCTCTTCCTCCACCGTCGCCAGCACGCGCAGCGAGTCATACACCATCCGAGTCCGCCGGACAACGTCCCTGAAGTGCCTTTGCTCCGGCCCGCCAAGATCCGCCACCCGAACCAGCTCCTTACACCGCCGCTTCGGCGTGGTTGCGGCCATCATCGAAGAAGACTGCTCCTCCTCCGGAACGGGCACAATTGCCCGCGAATCCGGGTCCGGAACGGTGTCCTTTGGGGCCTGCTGCAGCCATGGGTCCGAATCGGCTTCGGTTTTGATGTGCTGCGAGTTTCCGGCAAAAGGGTTGGAAAAAGCGTCGTTTGGGAGCTGCTGCAGGCTATCGGTGATGGGGTCGGGAACGGCATCATTCTGGGGGTCGGAGAACGCGGTGTGGAAAAGCTGGGAGATTCTGTTGAACTCAGAGAACAAGCTGGTGTGTGGTTCATGGGAGGTTCCGTCGCATACGAGATTGAGGTCGAGGTCGAGGTCGAGAGACCCATTTGAAAAATTGGGGTCCTGTGATTGTTGTTGTTGCGAACTGGGGTTGTCGAGCCATTGGTCGAGAGGTTCTAGCTTTGGGATTAGAGTTGGGGCGGGGGAGGCGCTGGTGGTGGCTGTGGCGGCGGCAATTGAGGCAGGGATTGGAATTCCCGGTGGTGGAGGAAGGTTTTCAAGCGAAAAAAGAGAGTTCATGGTACAAGAGGGTGTGGCGTTGATGATGTTAGTGGGTAGGGTTTAGATTGGAATGAGCAACATTGGAAATGTTGATTGCGAAGAACACAGCAAGAAGATTCATTAAGGTTAGAGAAATGGGCAGCTCTGAAATTTTGTGTGGGTTCGGAATTTCAAATGAATTCGATGAAATTTGAAATTTATGAACTGCTGAGTTAGTAAGATATGATTGTATTTGTAGATTGATGAAAATTACAAGGCAAGATGTCTTCTTGATCTTTCATCTTTCTAAGTATGTATTTTTCAGAGAATTAGGATAAAAATAAAGATAAATATACACTGTAATAGCACTCTTTTTGCACTTTTAATTATTTAGACAGTATAGCATGCATTTTTTACCTAATAAGATATAGTATACAGTTAGAATTAGATTTTTAAAAAACTTAAAGTTGGTTATATTGGACTTTTCTTTTCTTTAAAATGGTAAATGAAATATAATAATCAAATAAATGTAAAATTAATTGAAACAATTCTATTTAAATCTAATAAATATTATAATTAAAACATTAAAAATTGCAATAATCATTTTAAAATAGTTGAAATATGTTTATTTAAATATAAGAAATATTACAATTGAAAAATAAATAAATTATATAATAATTAGAATATATTTTTTAATATAATAAATATTAAAAGTGATATATATATATATATATATATATATATATATATATCTATTATAAATAATTTAAAGAAAAAAACTATTAAAATAAAATGTTGATCATTAATTTGATATAATTATTAAAATGATAATTTTAGTTATAAACTTTTGGATAAAAGTTAAAGATGAATAATAATATATAAAGCAAGAAAAATAAACTCTAGAGACAAAATAATTAAAAATAACATTTATATAATGTATAAAAATTATTGAGTTTCATTAATTAACTTATGTAATTAACAAGGAAAAAGCTTGATAAAATAATGTATGAAATTATATTTACTAAATTGATATTTTAATACTTATAAAAATAAATGAAATTTTATAAATTTAATAGTTAAAGGTAGAACAGTATAATAAGACAAATACACCTCAGATACTATTTAGTGTCATTTATGAGTCTCTTTAAAATTATAGAGACAAAATAATTAAAAATAACATTTATATAATGTATCAAAAATTATTGAGTTTCATTAATTAACTTATGTAATTAACAAGGAAAAAACTTGATAAAATAATGTATGAAATTATATTTACTGAATAGATATTTTAATACTTATAAAAATAAAAGAAATTTTATAAATTTAATAGTTAAAGGCAGAACATTATAATAAGACAAATACACCTCAGATACTATTTAGTGTCATTTATGAGTCTCTTTCTAATGCTGACAGGTCAAGATGAGTAGCAGCATAAATGTGTCCTTAAGTGATCTGAAATCACTACCAATGCATGTTAAGTTTGCATCACTTTCAAAGTCACTACCTCTTAACACCTTCTTAATAATATGACATGTGATCTGAAATCACTACCAATGCATGTCAAGCCTGCATCCCTTTCAAGGTAAGTAACTTTTAACACCTTCTTAATACTATGGACAATTAATATCCTATGTGGCAGCATACATCTCAAAGTCACACATGGATAAAATTATTTCAAGTATATAGATAATGTTAAATTTACATATTTTAAGATATAGAAAAAAAAAGCATAATAAGCAATTAAACTTAAGTCCATATTAATATTATTAAAATTGATTTATGATCATCAAATACTATAATGGTTTAATTGATAAGAGTTTCTTAATAGAAGATGTTACAATTTAAATTCTCACATATCATACTTTTTCTTTTTATTATTTTAAAAATTAAGAAATACATGGTTTTGGTTGAATAAAAGAAAAAAAATAATTTCCTTTAATGGATATTGGAAAGTGAGTTTGATAGAAAAAAAAAATTCACTTTGTTTGAAAATATTAGAAAGTATGTTTGGTAAGTGGCAGATCTAAAAATGAATATACTATAACTTTTGAAAGTGTCAAATATATAAAATATAATTAAATTAAGAAAAAAAATTAAATTTACTTATATATTTTTACATGATTGAAAAAATAATGGATAAGGAAAGCTATCCTCGTAAAACACCAGGGAATTGGAAGGTAGAATTAAAGAAATAAAATTTTAAATTTTTTTAGAGCAAACATTAAAACTTAAATATGAAAAAAATAAAGAAAAAGATGGAAAAGTATAAATTTTGTGGAGTTATGAGATAACAAATATCTAATGAGAAAAATTTATTAAAAATTAAAATAATCATTTTAAAATAGTTGAAATATTTTTAACTAAATAAAAGAAATATTACCATTAAAAAACAAATAAATTAAATATTAACTACAATATATTTTTTTTAGTATAATAAATATTAAAAGTGATATATATATAAATATATAATACATAATTTGAAGAAAAAAAAATATTAAAATAAAATGTTCATAATTAATTTGAATTAATTATTAAAATGGTAATTTTAATGATAAAATTTGTTCTAAAAGTTAAAAATGATTAACAATATATAAAGTAAGAAAAAAAAACTTTAAAATTATAGAGACAAAATAATTAGAAATAACATTTATAAAATGTATAAAACATTATTGAGTTCAATAATTAACTTATGTAATTAACAAGGAAAAAGCTTGANTAAANAATGTATGAAATCATATTTACTAAATAGATATTTTAATACTTATCAAAATAAATGAAATTTTATAAATTTAATAACTAAAGNAAAANCAGTATAANAAGACAAATACACTTCAGATACTANTGAGTGTCACTTATNAGTCTCTTTCTAATGCTGACAGGTCAAGATGAGTAGCAGCATAAATGTGTCCTTAAGTGATCTGAAACCACTACCAATGCATGTCAACTTTGCATCACTTTCAAGGTCACTAACTGTTAACACCTTCTTAATAATATGACATGTGATCTGAA
>NW_014543261.1:8479-9594 GCF_000741045.1 Vigna radiata var. radiata | reverse complement strand
AAGAAAAAAACTATTAATATAAAATGTTCATAATTAATTTGACATAATTATTAAAATGGTAATTTTAATTACAAAATTTATTCTAAAAGTTAAAAATGATTAAAAATATATAAAGCAAGAAAAATAAAGTTTAAAATTATAGAGACAAAATAATTACAAATAACATTTATAAAATGTATAAAAAATTATTGAGTTCATTAATCACCTTATGTAATTATCAAGAAAAAAGCTTGATTAAATAATGTATGACGTCATATTTACTAAATAGATATTTTAATACTTATAAAAATAAATGAAATTTTATAAATTTAATAACTAAAGGAAAAATAGTATAATAAGACAAATACACCTCAGATACTATTTAGTAACATTTATGAGTCTCTTTCTATTGCTGACAGGTCAAGATGAGTAACAGCATAAATGTGTCCTTAAATGATCTGAAACCACTACCAATGCATGTCAACTTTGCATCACTTTCAAGGTCACTAACTGTTAACACTTTCTTAATAATATGACATGTGATCTGAAATCACTACCAATGCATGTCAAGCGTGCATCCCTTTTAAGGTCAATAATTGTTAACACCTTCTTAATACTATGGACAATTGATATCCTACGTGGCAGCATACATCTCAAAGTCACACATAGATAAAATTATTTCAAGTATATAAATAATGTTAAATTTACATATTTTGAGATATAGAAAAAAAATGTTTAGCATATTAAACAATTAAAGTTAAGTCCATATTAATATTATTAAAATTGATTTATGATCATCAAATACTATAATTGTTTAATTGATAAGAGTTTCTTAATAGAAAATGTTACAATTTAAATTCTCACATATCATACTTTTTATTTTTTATTTTAAAAATTAAGAAATACATGGTTTTGGAAGAATAAAAGAAAAATAAATAATTTTCTTTAGTAAATATTGGAAAGTGAGTGTAATAGAAAAAAAAATTTAACTTTGTTTCAAAATATTAGAAAGTATGTTTGGTAAGTGGCAGATCTAAAATTGTATATACTATAACTTTGGGAAGTGCAAATATATAAAATATAATGAAATTAAGAAAAAAAATTACTTATTTATTTTTACATAATTGAAAAAATAA
>NW_014543261.1:0-1212 GCF_000741045.1 Vigna radiata var. radiata | reverse complement strand
AAATAAAATGTTCATAATTAATTTGACCTAATTATTAAAATGGTAATTTTAATTACAAAATTTATTCTGAAAGTTAAAAATGATTAAAAATATATAAAGCAAGAAAATAAACTTTAAAATTATAGACACAAAATAATTAGAAATAACATTTATAAAATGTATAAAAAATTATTGAGTTCATTAATTAACTTATGTAATTATCAAGGGAAAAGCTTGATTAAATAATGTATGAAGTCATATTTACTAAATAGATATTTTAATACTTATAAAAATAAATNAAATTTTATAAATTTAATAACTAAAGGAAAAACAGTATAATAAGACAAATACATCTCAGATACTATTTTGTGTCATTTATGAGTCTCTTTCTAATGCTGACAGGTCAAGATGAGTAGCAACATAAATGTGTCCTTAAGTGATCTAAAACCACTACCAATGCATGTCAAGTTTGCATCACTTTCAAGGTCACTAACTGTTAACACCTTCTTAATAATATGACATGTGATCTGAAATCACTACTAATGCATATCAAGCCAGCATCCCTTTTAAGGTCAATAATTGTTAACACCTTCTTAATACTATGGACAATTGATATCGTACGTGGCAGCATACATCTCAAAGTCACACATAAATAAAATTATTTCAAGTATATAAATAATGTTAAATTTACATATTTTGAGATATAGAAAAAAAATGTTTAGCATAATACGCAATTAAAGTTAAGTCAATATTAATATTATTAAAATTGATTTATGATCATCAAATACTATAATTGTTTAATTGATAAGAGTTTCTTAACAGAAGATGTTACAATTTAAATTCTCACATATCACACTTTTTATTTTTATTATTTTAAAAATTCAGAAATACATGGTTTTGGAAGAATAATAGAAAAAAAATAATTATCTTTAGTGAATATTGGAAAGTGAGTTTAATAGAAAAAAAATTTTAACTTTGTTTGAAAATATTAGAAAGTATGTTTGGTAAGTGGCAGATCTAAAATTGTATATACTATAACTTTGGGAAGTGCAAATATATAAAATATAATGAAATTAAGAAAAAAAAATTTACTTATTTATTTTTACATAATTGAAAGAATAATGAATAAGGAAAGCCTTCCTCATAGGGAATTGGAAGGTACAATTAAAGAAATAAAATTTTAAATTTTTTTAGAGCGAGCATTAAAAGTTAAAAATGAAAAAAAAAAGATGG
>NW_014543260.1:1082546-1091877 GCF_000741045.1 Vigna radiata var. radiata | reverse complement strand
ACTTTATTTGATGTTGAAATACATTTGAACATGTGTTTGTTATGTTGAAATTGAATTTGTGTACATGTTTTTATATGCAGGTCTGTTTTTGTGGTAGTGGATATCACAAAAACAGACCTGCAATTTTAAAAAACTGCAGGGGAATATGCCGCGGTTGTGACCTGAACCGCGGCATATAGTGTTTCGTTTTATTTTTTTTTTTTAAAAAAAGAGACTATAGGCCGCGGTTAGTGCAAGAACCGCGGCATATAACTGGGTCTTCTGCCACGGTTCAACCGCGACATATAGTGGACAATTTTATTTTTTTTTTAAAAAAAAGGATTTAGGCAGCGGTTCTTTGGACAACCGCGACATATTACGAAACTGATATACCGCGATTGTAACCGCGGCCTAAAGTCTCTGACTTACTACCGCGGCTGCATATGTCGCGGTTCGTAAACCGCAACCTATAGTGAAAAATAACCGCAATAAAAGCTCCTCGCTACACTAGTGTATTTATATATAAAATAGTATGTATCAGTTTCAATTTGTTTTTTCTAAAAATCTCAGAATCTATGTTTAAATAAAAAATATATTAGTTAGAGACATGTTGTTAAAAACATTTAATGTCTATTTAAAATATTTAATTCTAGGAATATTTGGGCTGGTATATACAACATATATTATTAATCATACGATGATTAATATCATGAGATCATAATCACGTCTTTATCCCTAAAATTGTTTATTCGCTTTTATTAAAAATATTGTTATATTCTCAAATTTTAAAAATTGAATCACTCAATAAAAATGATATAAGTCTTTATTAAATAAACATTAATTTTTATTTATTTATTTCAATCATGATCCCGTAAATTTTTAAAATAAATAAAAATTGTCAACATGCGTTTACGGTTTTGAGAATAAATAAAAATTAATATTTATTTAATAAAGACTTATATTAAGTTTTAAAATTTTTGCATTGATCTTGTGGTCGCAAGATAATTATTTCATCATTTATAATGGTAAATTTGGTGGCATGTGACGTCACACCATTTGCATTAATGCCATTTGCACCAGTGCTTGTTTTACCAGTCAAGATTAATATTAATGTTACAAATGTAGCCTAGAAAAATGATTAGTTTGGAGACCCGATAGTAAACCAGCATTATGTGATATAATTGTTCTATAATCTTGTGCTTTCAAAAATGTATGAATTGAAAAATATCAATTTAGAGAGGTTTGTATTTTTAAATGGTCTTTTGGTCCTTTGAGAGATTAGTAATTGATTTTTGACCAAAAATATTTTTGGTTCGTGACACTCTGGTTAAAAAAAAGGTTAAGATAGGAGACCAGAGTGATAAAATAGAAGAGAGGAAATTTGCTTCCTAGATATAAATTTAATGTTTTATCAATTTCAGGGCTAAGATGGCAAGTGAATGGTTAAAGTCTCTATTTTCTATGGAAGATATTTCGGTAATGGGGCTTTGGGAGCTTTTGCCTCATCTGTAAGCACTCTTTCAATCTTGCAAACCGGCAAACTTAGCCTTGTTGCTCAAGTAAGAATGACTATCAATTACTTTCAATTAGGAAAAAATAAATAAGAGTTTAAATGTTTCAAGTTGAGAATTTATTATCTGAGGGATGTTTTTTTGTTGGAATAGTTAACATGTTTTTTGTTACATATTACAGTGATTTAATACATGATAGTGGTTGCACAAAAGTTTGTCAAGCTTTTACTGCCTTCAGAGAGAACAAAGCACAACCTTCCACAACAAACTTCGAGATCTTATGTGGACTACACTCCAAGTGCAATTGCAGCATTGACTATATTAAACCATGGGAAACCAGTGACTAGTATCTAACGACATCTCTTTCTGCGATTCTTTGGCTTTGGATTTTTAAACTGCAAAGGAATGGCTGTCTGCAGCTGGAAGAACAATGATCTGAAGCCTTACGTTGTTTTCTGAGCGGCGACATGTGACCTTTGTTTCCCATTACTGAATATGACGGAGTGAAAAAGGGAATGTGGTAATGATGAATTGAAAGTCAAATTTGAAGTAGGAAAGTGAGGTAATGAAAATTTGAAAAGGGAAATGAGAATGAAGAAACAACTACGAGATTAGGCGGAGAGAGAATTACAACACTCACAGTGAGCAAAAGGCATGCAAACAAGGCACAAATTCTAATTTAAAAGAAATTGAAACTCGTTTTCTGCACACACAATTTCAATATGGAACGGTTTTGAGCTATAGTCATGCACACTATGACTTAGAATTTGAAAAAAAGAAAAATGAAACTCGTCCTCTGGACACGCTACTTCAATGTTCTGGTTTTGAGTTAAACTCACCATCTCTTGAATTACTTATTTCTAGAAAAATTGAATGTCATCTTCTACAAAGACAACTTGATAGTATCATATTTTGAAATTCAAATTTCTCGTGTGCGCGTCTTCTTTGTATTTAGTAAGAAATCATGAGTATGGAATACCACTTATGTGCAAAAAGCCATACCTGCAAAATACTACTCACCAAAAAGTGGTAATTTTGTTATAATCTACCTATTTTGATAAAATTGGTATAAAATTATACCATTTTCATTAAAAAGAAAAAAGAAACTCTTTGCTAAAAAGGAAGGAAGATGTTCAAAGTATTTAGAACACAATAGTACCGTAAGAAGTCATCAACATGCGTTTACGGTTTTGCCTTGCAATTAGATTAGTCAAGTAGCTCGATTTCTCAACCTATAACTTCGAATCATATCCATGATGGCCTTTAGATCAATAATGTGGGAGGGGGGATGACATGACATTTTGAGAAGTAGAGAAAAGAAAAAAAGAGAAGAGGATATGGCTACTTTAGAATAATATGTAGAGGGAATAACCTCCACGGTAAACAAGAAAATGGTATATCGTACACGCTGCATCTACCCTTATCATGAAAAAAAAAATAAAGATGGATAAACAGATGCCTCTAACAATAGCAATTGGCTTGTGGGTTCAAGTTTCCTTGTATACCCTCAAATTTCCAAGTTTAACCACAATCGAATGCATATAGAATCATTTACCAATAATCATTGCAAGAGCATTTCCCATTCTTGACATGATGAAACCGGTATGCATCTCTGACTACTATCTCTCTTCCAGTAACTATTGATATATACTTCATTGCCGTATGGCAGTCCCCACAAACTCGAAGATTTTTAAATATTCTAATAGGTTTTGGTTTCGGGGTACTTATAAGAGCAAATGCCACAGCAATTTTTTCACTGTGTTGAAACAGATAGTGATCCTTCTGTTCATCCTCCACATCGTGAAGAACAAAATCTGTATTTGGGATATAACCCGAGTTCTTTATTTTTAAAGCCAATTCATCTAGTTCATCATATATCATTTTAGCCTGGGGGTGTGAAGTATCCCCTACGTGGAATTTGTGTATCTGGTTGTCGATTTCAATCCAGCTATAACCTGTTTCTTTTATCAATTTTTTCTGTTTCATGCATTTTCTTATTGCTGCTACATCATCCCACCTCCCTTCTGACGCATACAAGTTTGACAATAATATATAGGTAGCTGAATCATGAGGTTCCCTCTCAAGAATCATTTTTGCAGCATGCTCTCCAAGTTTGGTGTTACGATGAACCCGACAAGAACCAAGAAACGTACGCCATACCAATGCATCAGCATCAAAAGGCATTGAAGTAATAAATTCAATAGCTTCTACAAGCAATCCAGATCGACCAAGCAAATCAACCATACATGCATAATGTTCCATCCTTGGACTGATACCATAATTATAATGCATAGAATTGAAGTGTTTCCAAGCCTCATCAATCAAACCAACGTGACTACAGGCTGATAAAACCGCAATATAAGTGACCTCATTAGGCTTTACACCTATTTCAAGCATTTCATAGAACAATTCTAAAGCTTTTGTAGCAAATCCATGTTTTGCCAAAGCACTTATGATAGAGGTCCAAGTTATTACATTGCGATGCCCCATGTCATTAAAGACCTGCAGAGCAGCTTCTTTGATTCCGCACTTGGAATACATAGAGATTAAAGCATTATTAATGCATAAATCGGTTCCGAACCCTGACTTCACTATGAGGGCATGAATTTGTTCACCCCTACCGATTGTACCTAAGCAGGCTGCGCCACTTAAGAGGCATGCATATGTAAAAGAACCAGCTCCAACAGCAGGGTTCTCAATATCATGGTTAAAAGATTCTTCAGAATCCAATGCTTTTGCATGTGCATCAATAGCTGTACTGCACGAAAATAAATTCTTTTCAAATAAGATATTGAAAGCTTTTCGAGCACAATCCGTACTTCCAGACCTTGCATACATGTTAACAAGAGAATTCCCCACACAATTAATTGCGGAAAGGCCCAGTTTAATTGTCTGACCATGCAGTTGTTTGCCGAAGCTAAAATCAGGAAGGTTTGCACAAGCTTTGAGGACGCTGGAGAATGTGAAGCAATTTGGTGCAACATGACCATGAAGCATGTTACAAAACAGTTCCATGGCTTCCTGCTCTTTTCTGCCCTGGACATATCCAGAGATGAGAGCAGTCCAAGACATAACATTATGAAGAGGCATGCTGTTAAATACTTTCCTAGAACTTTCCACTGATCCATCTGCTGCACATTTTGCATACATGTCCACCAGAGTACAACCCACACAGACATCTGAAGCCAGTCCAGACCGGATAACCCAAGAATGCAATTGCTTACCAAGTGAGAAGAATCCCATCTCCACGCTGGCCGATAAGAGACTAGTTAGAGTAAACCTATCAGGTGTGTGCTCACTTACCAACAGACTGCAGAATAAATCAATTGCATCGCTGAGAAAACCATGTTGAGCATATCTAGTAATCATCAAAGTCCAAGTGACAAGGTTTTTGTCCGGCATTTTGTCAAACACCATGCGTGCTGAGTGGATATCAGCATTGCCTTTGGCAAACATATCTATTAAGGCACAACCAACACAGAGATGAGAATGAAAGTATCCGGTCTTGAATAAAAAGCCAAAGATTACAAGGCCAATAGAAAAATATTGAGCATTAGAAGAAGATCGAATTGAGGCCGTAAAAGAATATTGGTTTGGAAAAATCCCGAATTGGAGCATGTGAAGAAAGGTAAGAAGGGCTTGGGAGTGCATGGAGTTATTTGAAAAGCAGGAGATGAGAGCACTCCAGGAGACCAAGTCTCTGTTATCGCCCATGCCTTGGAATATTGAAAGCG
Organism: Vigna radiata var. radiata; assembly: GCF_000741045.1. NCBI lineage: Eukaryota > Viridiplantae > Streptophyta > Magnoliopsida > Fabales > Fabaceae > Vigna > Vigna radiata. The sequence continues at coordinate 1,086,653 of NW_014543260.1, read as the reverse complement.
CGCTTTGCCAGTCCCCGCATTTAGAGTAGAGGCTAATTAGTGAGTTGAGAAGAACAGAGTCAAGGGGGAGTCCAGAGTGAATCAACTTGTGGTGAAGGAGTTTACCAAGCTCCAAGTTACCAGACCTGATGCAGGCTTTGAGGAGAAGGGAGGAGTTTATAAGTTTCTGACGGCTACCAACTTCCTCCGGCTGTAGCGTCAGGTCAAGCGTGGAGATGGCTTTGCGGAGTTCTGAACCTCGGGGGCCATGCCCATGAATTCGCCACTGAACACACAGGAAGCTTAAGCTCGCCATCAATATTTCTTTATTGTTTCTCTTCTACCTCACATTCACATTCTTTCAAATCAATAATAATTCTTTGACACGGGTGGAACCAATGTCACTCATTTGTCATTAAGGGCAAAGTTGTCTTTGTGTGAAAACTGATTTGAAATTTGGTTCCTTTTTCGTTCCTTTGATTTGCATGGTCTAGAGCCACAGGGACGTGATCGGTGTCGGTATCGGCGAAGTGAAAAGCATCAATCAGAGGTTTGTCCTCTTTCTATTCCTTTCTTCTTTTCTGATAATATTTTTGCCTTTCGTTTTCTTTTTTATTCTTGTTCGAAAACCCTAGAAAAAAGGGGGTAAGGGTGTATGACAGAGAGTTATGTTTTTGATTCAGTTTAGAAAACACCAAATGCTCTACTACATGCCCATTTCTCCAATCCGCCCTTGATTCCTCTCTGTATCAGGGGGTCCACTTTTTATTGGGTTAATTAAATAAAATTAATATGTTGCAACTTCTACATAGAACCAGCAATTTCATTATTTTTCATGTCAAGTTACTGAGGCAGGAACACATACATTTTTATGCATTATTGTGGCTAGGTTCTTTGGGTTTTCAATTTCGCAGGCATACATATGGTCCATTTTCCTTATCTATACTTTCTGTTGTCTGTAGTGTTTGATTTTCATAACATTTGATTTAAATGTTGCTGAGATGATGCACATATTTTCTGCAAGGAGTGCCATGTGAGTTTATCTTTAAATTTATGCAAACATAAATCTTTGTAAGGTCCTTTTGACTCCACAACCAATTTGCTGGCTTTCTATCCTGCTTCCCAGTTAAGGAGAAAAGCATAGAAAATTTTTTCGAATCAATCCTTTTTTTTTTTTTCTTTCAATTATAGATAACTATTTCATGTCTCGGATACTTCATTAGAGACCAGAGAAATACCTAAGAGATATTGCAACCTGGGATAAAGCTGAAAGTTGTCTTAAAGAAGCTTTAGATGATTTTGCCAAACCTTGACAGGTAATTATGTTGTTCTATATATCTTATAGAATATTTCATGCTAGTGATATATTGTTAAGGATATTCTTTTGAACATACTGTTTGGAAATTCGTAGAGTTAGCCCATTTCATCTTCAATACTAAGGAAATTCGTTGATTCCTGTAAACTCACTAAATAATTGCCTACCCCCTGTTGTCTCCCCTCCTCCCATCACATTTATCCCACCATTCTCTCATCATGGAATTGTATTCTTCCTAATTCCAAGCAATATGAACCGAAAAACTGTAAAATCTTTGAAATGATAAATTTTTTTTGTGTGCAAAATCATGATGTAATACATTTTTAACTTTTTTATGTCAGTATAATTATATTTATATTTACTGATGATGCAATTATAGTAATAAATGAGTTATGTTAGCTACTTCCTAAAAGGATGAGTTATATATTTTAATTTGTTTTTTTTAATTGTAAATAATTTGATGTGAAAGAAATATACATCCTACAAGAGGAAAATAGAAATGGATAGATATGATATGATAAAGCAATGAGAAAAAAGAAAGAGTTGTAGGTGATCGGTAGCCATATCCACATAAAATGGGGAGTCACTTTTCAACGATCATCACCACACTTTTTCATTTTCAAACGTATTAGTTAGACACATTATAGAAGCTTCCACAAGATATTTACATGTTTTTCCCTTTCCTTCAAATAACAAAATTAGTGTTCTCAACTTTCAACATTTATATTTTCTTCAATTTGAAAAACAGACAAGAGTTTTGTTTCTGATTTAATTCTTTGATTTTCTTCTCTACTTTCTACTTTTTCATTTCTCAATGGTTAAATTGGTTCTGCCCGCTTTAGATAATTAATCTCTGCTTGAGCAGTTCATCTGTTTACCTTTTCGTAGTTAAGAGGAGTACCTCTTCAAAACTGTAGCTCCTTTTTAGGATAAACACTTTTTTTCTTTTCAACATTTATAATTAAATTATATTATTTTAAAGGTTTTGCTCAACTGTTGCGTTATCCTCTGTTTCAGTCTATCTCTCTTTGGTGTGACTACATTAACTTTTTCCAAGAGTTTGATCCAATGATACGCCAATGTACACCTACTGGTATTTCCAAGGCGAGGGATCTGTTTGAGAGTGCCCTGACTGCAGGTGGTTTGCATGTTGTTGAAGGTAGTAAAATATGGGAAGTATACAGGCAATACGAGCAGGCTATACTTTTAACCACAGATGATACTGATGCACAGGTCTGAAAATTTTTAATTTTACCATAGATCTATGTTGATGGTACTAGAAAACATGCTAGTTTTAGTTCAGCTATATGTAAATGTTTTATGTTAATGCAATGTTTTATTTTGTGCCCAAAGCATTGTATTAATTAAGCATTTTTGTACACCATTATTTGTCAGAAGAAAGTTTTAAATTTTCTTTCATCGTGTAGAAACCGGAGGTTTTACTTCGATGATAATATTTAGGGCATAGCAACATAGGTGCAGCTAAAATTAGTTTTGTTCTAGAGTTAGAGCCTTGAATGCACAAATATGTCCTGAGGTAATTGTGAAAATTCGGTTGATTGCATATTTTAATTTTGGTTTGTTGAAGTGATTTAAAGGATTTGAATTGATTTAAAGGACAAAGGAGATTCTGCTGTCAAATAAAAATTTGATTTGAGATTAGGTTTTGCTATTTACCAAAATTTTTGGTTGAGCTTNTTAACTTGNCAGATACAGTTGAGTACAGAATAGTAAANAATGAAGTGTGGGGGAAAGAGTGGTATTGCTGAGGTGGTGCCTCGAATGCACAAAATGCCCTTAGCTAACTCTGAAGATTCAATTGAGAGAGTAATTTAATTTTGGTCTTTGAAGTCATGGAGAGAGTTATAGAGCAAAGAAAATCCAGCAGCCAAANAGAAACCTGATTNGGAGATTAAATTNTAACATTTAAAAAAGAATTTGGCTTTATTGAAGCTTTTGGTGGCAGGCATCATAGGTTGTTGTTTCAGTGGTACATTAAGTTTTCTTCTGCTTTTACAGGCCAAAGAAAAGCAAGTTCATCGTATTCATAGTTTATTTCACCGCCAGTTGTCTGTTCCCCTTGCTGACATGAGTTCAACACTTACTGCCTATAAGGCTTGGGAGGCGGAACAGAGAAATCTTCAAGATGTTGAAACCATCGACTTGGTTGATATTTATCCTCATGTTGCATCTTCATACCAAAAGGCCTTGGAGATGTACAATGCTCGTTTTCATCTTGAAGAACAAATTTTGAGCCTGAATGTTTCTGATTCAGAAAAACTGCAACACTACATAGTATGTTTCCAAGTGAAAACATGACTATTTACTTGTAAGAGGTAGAATCCTAGAATGTATTCATTGTTCTTTAGCATGCCTAATCTCTTATAGTAAGATATTTGTATTGCAGAACTATTTGAAATTTGAGCAATCACATGGAATGTCAGCCAGAATTCAAGTTCTATATGAACGAGCTATTACTGACTTTCCTATATCACCTGATCTCTGGCTTGATTATACTCGCTATTTGGATAACACTTTAAAGGTTTTAAAATTTCCCTTCTTCATACTATCTTTGTCACATTTTATGGTAAATAATACCCCTGAATGTCTTCAGCAAATTGCATCATGTGATCTGAGACAACCCAACCTAGTGGGATATGGATTTTGTTGTTCTATTATCCTTTTCACTTCACATCATCCATTTCCTATGTCCAGTTTTCTAATTTGGAGTTTTCTCCTGCTTGCTTCTTTTCTAGGTTGGTAATATTGTCAGCAATGTTTATTCTAGGGCAACTAAGAACTGCCCTTGGGTT
>NW_014543260.1:1075009-1080891 GCF_000741045.1 Vigna radiata var. radiata | reverse complement strand
ATGTTATTGTTTTCTAATTCCATCTCCCACTTCCTTTAACTTTAAACATATTGCATATTTACAAACTTTTCTTTTTTATATTTTTATTTCAGTATCTTGATTTGTTTCTTACCCGAGTAGATGGCTTAAGGCGAAGAATGACATCCAGCAGTGAAGAGGATTTGGAATATAAAATAATTAGGGAGACCTTTGAGGTTGGTTATATTTATTTCCAGTAAAGCTATGTTGGAGTTGCGTTTGATTGACAGGGAAACTATGCTTGCCATGTTTGGTTTACCTTTGAAAATAAAACATTTCCAGGAAACAAATTATTTTTTGACAATTTTCTCACGAAAATATTCCCATGAGGGATTGTGGAATCTAGTTTTCCTAACTTGAAATTCAAAATTGTAATGACAAAGCGCTATCTTGCTCTTATTAAAGCATTTAATATAACAATAAATTAAAAATTTTCATAAAAGTAATATATTACCTTTNTTTCCTTTCCAGAAAACTTATATTAATATTTCCAGGATTATTTTGACTAATTCCAGGATATAGTCATAATTCTAGGATTCATGATTCCCAAATATGAAAAAGTTATCTCCTATGAAATGCCTTTGTCTTTTCTCCAGCATAAAATTAAGTGTGTAATGTGTTGCTAGACCAGTTTGCACCAACTAATCAACTCACCACTGCTGTGTTATATCCTAACGCTTTACTATTTTAGCGTGCGTCAGATTATCTGTCACCACACTTGAAGAACACAGANGGTTTACTACATTTATACATGTATTGGGCTCGTTTAGAAACAAAACTTGGGAAAGATGTAACTGCAGCTCGGGGAGTGTGGGAGAATTGTCTTAAGATATGGTTTGATGACTTTTATTTGATTCATTTTATAAATCAAATACTTTGTTTTGATCTTTTTCATTAAATTAATTATAAACTACTTTTGTCTTTGGTAGTGGTTCAATGTTGCAGTCATGGACTGGTTATATAGCAATGGAAGTGGAATTGGGTCACATAAATGAAGCAAGGTCCATATACAAGCGANGCTACAGTAAAAGACTTTCTGGGACTGGTTCAGAGGTACAATAAGCTTTATGTTATTTCATGAAAATATTGAAACTATTTTAGTTTTTGTAGTTAGATTTGATTAGGTAGTTGCCTTGCTTAAAAGTTTGTTGGGTGGGAAGGACTATCTTATAATGAAATAAGGTAGAGATAAAGGAAAAGCCGACTTGCACCTCTTTACAGTTGATTTTTTCCACGGCATTTACTTATGTTGGCTATCTCACTGAGCCGTTGAAGTTCCAATTCTATGTTTGGTCTGGTGCTGCCACTTTAAAAGAAGTTACTAAATGCCATAGTTAACAGTCTTGATAGAGTATTAATAACAAGTGTAGTTCTGTGATTGCAGTAGTTAGTCTATACTTGAAATCTTTTGTAACAAACTAAAGTGGTTAGATGTTGTTCAAAGTATCTGGATCAGTTAGCTTCTGTTAACATAATCAGCTATAACTATTAGAAGGCTGGGTGTTTGTCAAAATTGAGATCTTACCCAAGATTGGAAAAGGAAATATAAATTGTGAATTGAAAGATGTAACATGGATGGTAAGATCCTATTTTATGAAATTTATATATACTACACAAAATCTTTATGGCACTCAAAATTCATAATTGAATTTTGTTTAAGAGANGCAGCTTTTTATTTAAAGAGAGACCCTCACTGTTTTTTTCAGTTACGCAATTAAAAAGGTCTAATTTTAATTTTCACACAGAAAATTAAGAGACAAAAACATTTTTATTTCTTAATAATAATAATATTTTTATACAAAAGGAATTTATTCCTTTTTTCCCTCATTCTTTTCTTCCTCTATNCCATTCTTCTGCTATCCCATTCTTCTCCAATAGAAATGGAGCTCCAGCTCTTCCCTGATTCTTCTTCAACACAAGTGACCTTCCTCTTCCTCATGCTCCCTAATCTATTGCTGCCCTTCTCCTTCCCATTCAAATCACTTCTGTTTGATGTTATTTGATGTATTCTTAACTCATCCAGACACACCTCACCTTAGATTTAAACAAGAGCCCTCAGGCAGTAAAGACAAAGCATGCCATGCACAGTTGAAAATTTTGAAACATACAAAAGGGCCAAATCTGTAATTTCATATAGGTCAGGTGGCTTTCTCTTCTCTTCTCACTCGAGATAGGATGCTGTTTTGAACAATCCTTGCAAATTCGTACTCGCTTTTCCATGCAAATCTGCTGAAGCAAGCTCAAGTCGAACTNGCTTTTCTATCTTCATGAATAGTACATCAACATAAACAAGCACAGGAAGAGAGACGGTCACAACCTTTTTCAGTTATGCAATTGGACTTTGAAAGAAAAAAGTTGGGCTTAAGTTTCAGGTTCCAAATCGGGTCAAGCAATCCCTAAACCCAATAAAAAACCTATAAGCTTCACATGAATTGTTGCAAGAGGTTTCACATGGTGTAGCATGGGAGGTACCGCGAGGAGTGTCAAGGTCATGAGAAATGTTGAGGCTGTGAGAAGCACTGTCTCAGAATGTCAAGGTTGTGAGAAGCANTGCCGTGAGGAATGTTGCTGCAAGGCAGGTTGAGTCCACAAGAGGTGCCACTGCTGTGAGGANGTTGCTTCGAGGTGCATCAAGGTCATAAGAAGCACCATCACAAATAACATCAGGGTTGTGGGAGTTGCTGCCATGAGGAATGTTGAGCTTGAAAGAGGCGTCACTAGGAGGAACTGCATTGTGAAAATCACCGTTCCAACAGGAGTTGTGATTTACAACAGTGATCCAACACAATCTGTAAAAATCCCGAGGTTTAGGTGAAGTGAGATTGGAGAGGGAGAAGAAGATCGTAAACTTGTTCAATCATACACTTCTGATCAGTATTTTTAGTGCCATGGAAGGCTGTCATGCAGTTCCATGCAATACANTGAGCTAACAAAATAAGTATTTGAACTCTTATCAGAACTATCTAGTATCATTAATCTCTTAGTAACAGAAACTTTCTCTAAGCCTCTGTTTGAAGGAGGGAGAATAAATAAAGGGAAAAGAACAGAAATGGAGTGAAAATAAGAGTGGTATGGGTTTCCTTGTCCTAGTACCTCTCTGTTCTATGCACTTGTCCCCACATCCAGATACCTCGTCATCAAGTTCCATGTACCTCCATGNAGCTGCNCTGCCCCCATGTTCATACCCTGCTGGAATCTGGTAGCACATTGCAAACTGTAGCAATAATGCNTGAGACATGAATGGATTTTATCCGCCTCCTTGTGGTGGTAGCTTCAAGCAGTGTTTTAGAGCATCAAGGGTGACATTCCTCTCTGTGGTAGTGGTCGAAGTTGTAGTTGTTGATTCCTGCAACCATGGTTCTTCATATCTCTTTACAAAAAAATCAGCAGCCTTTACTGAAGACTAAGAACTTCTGAAAAGGAAGGGTCCNTGAACAAAAGGCAAAACGGGAAAGAGGACACACGAAGAATTTCCTCCCGTTTCCTCTCATCTTGGAATGGAACTTTTACTGTGACCCCACAAAAGGGTTCAGAAACTCCCATTCTTTTCCTTTCTATCAAACCACCCTCTAGAACTCTCTTCTCTTCTTTATTAACCCATTTNCCACCTACCAAACAATGTGTTAATTTCTCTGTACTTACTACTTTCTCTCTGTTAGGTACCAGAACAGTAGCAAGAATAGATAGGGTAAACCCTGAATATTTTGTTTATTTTATTGCTTTTATCAAGCCTATACTTGGGTGATATAGTACTTGTGGTGGAAGATACAATTTAGAGAGTATTTGGTCTCTCCTGAAATAAGACCCCATCAATCCCCATCTATCTTCCTTCACCTTCACTCACTAAGGGTTTTTGCTTCACATCATCTTCATTCCCATGGTTGCCATGGTGAGCATAGATATTCCCATGTATAGTAGGAGGTTATTGAAATATCTTATTGGGTATGTTTATTCCCGGAAAAGTTACACTTTGTTTTAAGTGATTTCTGTTCCGAGGGGGGTGGGTATCTCATCCCCATGGGAATAAAAGTTACTGCCTATTCTATTTGCACTACATGCTTCTCTATAGTATGATGGAGAGATTTGGAACAGAAAAATATAGTATGATGGAGGAGGAAGGGGATGCAACAATAGAGAGAGTTGAAGGTGGAGATGCAGCCAAGCAACAATCAATGACATTGGAATTTTGGGATTCCAAATTACTGGGTTCAGAATTTGGTATGCAAAAACCACTCTCATATCAACCACCACCCAAGCCTCTAGATCTAAACTTGCAAACAGTAGCCAGTGGGTTCCTTCATATGATAACATGTTGATGAAGATGACCCATGAGATCAAGTTTCACGGTTCCAACCTTGAGGACAATGTTGTTTTGAAACGGGGTGTAATGATAGAATATAATGTGTGCAGAATAAAAGGATATAGATTAGCAATTAGTTGGTTTGGGGGGTGGGGGGGCTTTATAAGAAGGCAGGAAGGTCTTGTGTGGGGAGAGCTTTTGTATTGACAGGAGGTTGTTCCTGTGGAGGGAGAATGCTNCCTTGAGAGTTGGATGCTGTACATTTGTATTCTGGTCATCAGGGTAATATACAATATTGTTTTATCCAGTATTCTCTGTGTGTGTGCTCTTTGGAGTGATAGATAGACTTCTTCACCAAAGAAGTCTATCAAAAATAAACATTTTCTGAAAATGAGGATTATTTCAAACAAAGTGAACGGACCTAAAGGGTATTTAAACCATTCTTTTTCTATAGAATTACTAAATACTAACCAAAAATGTTTACGAGAAGATCATTCTTGGGTATAATATTCTGGGGAATATGAATCTTGGGAATGCAAAATTATGTTAAACTAATGCTCCCTAGCATATATTTTCTTATTATTTTATTGACTGTTTGATGCTATTTTNTTTATTACCTTAGTNATCAANAGTGTTTGTCACATCCACTATCGCATCATTGCATCACATGAGAGGNACAATGGAATGTCTATTGCCCCTTCTTAGCCTACATTGAATCTATTTTGTCAATCTTTCTAGGGAATATGTACATAATATTTCCCTCATGAACAAGGAGGTTGTTTTTGCAACTGAAAACCATGATCACATGGTCACAAGCAGCNGCCATATTACCAAGGCTCATGCTCAAATAATGGTAGATAGTTTGATGGAAAATGCAGTAGTATAGTCAATTAAAATAGGAAGAAAACTATTGATGAAATGATCATGTCGTGCTCAAGCTTCCATGGTAGTCACAGTGCTTCCATTTTATATTTTTTCATTGAGNCAATTATAAAAATGAGTGTGCTTAATGTGTTATGCAACATGTATGGGTGATTTTACTTGTCANGCAATACTTTTTGAATTANATTATACTTTCTGTTCCTAAATAACAGAATAATTCAGGACATATGCCATTCATGGTTACGCTTTGAGAGGGAATTCGGCACGTTGGAAGATTTTGATCATGCATCTCTCAAGGTACACATTTCTTTTTAAATTCATTTTCATTATTTCTGAACTCTCCATTATATTTATTCTTGTAAAATATCTATTGGATATAAGAGTAACCTCTACCTAACAGCCCAAGCTTTTAGAAGAGATTGTGTGCAACTATTGTATTGCAAGGGAGGCATAGGGCCTGACCTGTCTTCTTTACTAAGGTCAGGCTGATAGGAGACTAATTGTATATGAGAGAAAGAAAGATAGGAGAAGAATCAATGGTGATTATTATTCACAAAGAATGTACTCATACAATCACAACCCAAGGACTTAACCCCTTTCACAGATTGCTCTGTCAACACTCAAGCTGTCCAAAAGTCCTCAACCAACCAACCCAACCCCTATTTATACAACTCAATCCTAA